>NC_048575.1:69606372-69621372 GCF_013265735.2 Oncorhynchus mykiss | reverse complement strand
GGACAGCAGAAAAAGAGAGACAAAGGATAACAGATGGATATCAGAGAGAGAGACAAAGGAAAACAGCTGGACAGCAGAGAGAGAGACAAAGGAAAACAGATGGATATCAGAGAGAGAGACAAAGGAAAACAGCTGGACAGCAGAGAGAGAGACAAAGGAAAACAGCTGGACATCAGTGAGAGAGACAAAGGAAAACAGCTGGACAGCAGAGAGAGACAAAGGAAAACAGCTGGACAGCAGAGAGAGAGACAAAGGAAAACAGCTGAACAGCAGAGAGAGACAAAGGAAAACAGCTGGACAGCAGAGAGAGACAAAGGAAAACAGCTGGACAGCAGAGAGAGAGACAAAGGAAAACAGCTGAACAGCAGAGAGAGACAAAGGAAAACAGCTGAACAGCAGAGAGAGACAAAGGAAAACAGCTGGACAGCAGAGAGAGAGACAAAGGAAAACAGCTGAACAGCACAGAGAGAGACAAAGGAAAACAGCTGAACAGCAGAGAGAGACAAAGGAAAACAGCTGGACAGCAGAGAGAGAGACAAAGGAAAACAGCTGAACAGCAGAGAGAGACAAAGGAAAACAGCTGGACAGCAGAGAGAGAGAGACAAAGGAAAACAGATGGATATCAGAGAGAGAGAATAAAGGAAAACAGCTGGACAGCAGAGAGAGAGACAAAGGAAAACAGCTGAACAGCAGAGAGAGACAAATGAAAACAGCTGAACAGCAGAGAGAGACAAAGGAAAACAGCTGGACAGCAGAGAGAGAGAGACAAAGGAAAACAGCTGGACAGCAGAAAAAGAGAGACAAAGGATAACAGATGGATATCAGAGAGAGAGACAAAGGAAAACAGCTGGACAGCAGAGAGAGAGACAAAGGAAAACAGCTGGACATCAGTGAGAGAGACAAAGGAAAACAGCTGGACAGCAGAGAGAGAGACAAATCAAAATATCTGGACAGCAGAGAGAGAAAAAGGAAATCAGCTGAACTGCAGAGAGAGAGGGACAAAGGAAAACAGCTGAACTGCAGAGAGAGAGAGACGAAGGATAACAGCTGGACAGCAGAGAGAGAGAGACGAAGGATAACAGCTGGACAGCAGAGAGAGAGAGACGAAGGATAACAGCTGGACAGCAGAGAGAGAGAGACGAAGGATAACAGCTGGACAGCAGAGAGAGAGAGACAAAGGAAAGCAGCTGAGCAGTAAAAAGAGACAAAGGAAAACAGCTGAACTGCAGAGAGAGAGAGACGAAGGATAACAGCTGGACAGCAGAGAGAGAGAGAGACAAAGGAAAACAGCTGAACTGCAGAGAGAGAGAGACGAAGGATAACAGCTGGACAGCAGAGAGAGAGAGAGCTGAACAGCAGAGAGAGACAAAGGAAAACAGCTGGACAGCAGAGAGAGAGAGACGGAGGAAAATAGCTGGACAGCAGAGAGAGAGAGACGAAGGATAACAGATCGACAGCAGAAAGCGAGACAAGGGTAAACTCCTGGACAGCAGAGACACACAACGGAAAACAGCTGGACAGCACAGAGAGAGACAAAGGAAAACAGCTGGACAGCAGAGAGAGACAAAGGAAAACAGCTGGACAGCAGAGAGAGACAAAGGAAAACAGCTGGACAGCAGAGACACACAACGGAAAACAGCTGGACAGCAGAGAGAGACAAAGGAAAACAGCTGGACAGCAGAGAGAGACAAAGGAAAACAGCTGAACAGCAGAGAGAGACAAAGGAAAACAGCTGGACAGCAGAGAGAGAGAGACGGAGGAAAATAGCTGGACAGCAGAGAGAGAGAGACGAAGGATAACAGATCGACAGCAGAAAGCGAGACAAGGGTAAACTCCTGGACAGCAGAGACACACAACGGAAAACAGCTGGACAGCACAGAGAGAGACAAAGGAAAACAGCTGGACAGCAGAGAGAGACAAAGGAAAACAGCTGGACAGCAGAGAGAGACAAAGGAAAACAGCTGGACAGCAGAGACACACAACGGAAAACAGCTGGACAGCAGAGAGAGACAAAGGAAAACAGCTGGACAACAGAGAGAGACAAAGGAAAACAGCTGGACAGCAGAAAGAGAGAGACAAAGGAAAACAGCTGGACAGCAGAAAGAGAGAGACAAAGGAAAACAGCTGGACAGCAGAAAGAGAGAAAAGAAAACAGCTGGACAGCAGGGAGAGACAAAGGAAAACAGCTGAACAACAGAGAGAGACAAAGGAAAACAGCTGGACAACAGAAAGAGAGAAAAGAAAACAGCTGGACAGCAGAGAGAGACAAAGGAAATCAGCTGGTCAGCAGAGACATACAAAGGAAATCAGCTGGACAGCAGAGAGAGAGACAGAGGAAATCTCCTGGACAGCAGAGAGAGACAACAGAAAACAGCTGGACATCAGAGAGAGACAAAGGGAAATCTCTGGACAACCGAGAGAGAAAGACTAAGGAAAGCAGCTGGACAGCAAAGAAAGACAAAGGAAAACAGCTGGACAGCAGAGAGAGAGACAAAGGAAAACAGCTGGACAGCAGAGAGAGAGACAAAGGAAAACAGCTGGACAGCAGAGAGAGAGAGACAAAGGAAAACAGCTGGACAGCAGAGAGAGAGAGAGACAAAGGAAAACAGATGGATATCAGAGACAGAGACAAAGGAAAACAGCTGGACAGCAGAGAGAGACAAAGGAAAACAGCTGGACAGCAGAGAGAGAGACAAAGGAAAACAGCTGGACCGCAGAGAGAGAAAAAGGAAAACAGCTGAACAGCAGAGAGAGACAAAGGAAAACAGCTGGACAGCAGAGAGAGAGAGACGGAGGAAAATAGCTGGACAGCAGAGAGAGAGAGACGAAGGATAACAGATCGACAGCAGAAAGCGAGACAAGGGTAAACTCCTGGACAGCAGACACACAACGGAAAACAGCTGGACAGCACAGAGAGAGACAAAGGAAAACAGCTGGACAGCAGAGAGAGACAAAGGAAAACAGCTGGACAGCAGAGAGAGACAAAGGAAAACAGCTGGACAGCAGAGAGAGACAAAGTAAAACAGCTGCACAGCAGAGAGAGACAAAGGAAAACAGCTGGACAACAGAGAGAGACAAAGGAAAACAGCTGGACAGTAGAGAGAGACAAAGGAAAACAGCTGGACAGCAGAGAGAGACAAAGTAAAACAGCTGCACAGCAGAGAGAGACAAAGGAAAACAGCTGGACAACAGAGAGAGACAAAGGAAAACAGCTGGACAGCAGAAAGAGAGAAAAGAAAACAGCTGGACAGCAGAGAGAGACAAAGGAAATCAGCTGGTCAGCAGAGACAGACAAAGGAAATCAGCTGGTCAGCAGAGACAGACAAAGGAAACCAGCTGGACAGTGGAGAGAGACAAAGGAATATAGCTGGACCACAGTGAAAGAGACAAAGGAGAGAGTTCCATTCTGTACCTGATGATTTACTCTGGTAGAGGATTTGGAAGAGGATTAACTTTGTTCTGTAAAATGACCGGAAGAGTCAGGCCTTTCTCCTGTCACATCAGGAATGTCTTTCCTGCAAGGTCTTGTCTCACTTTCAGTCAATCATGTTTGGTTTGCAGTAATTTTTAATGAGACAAACTGTGTAAATTCATGGCCTTGAGGGTAAGCAGCTGTTGTGATAGTGCATGCGTTTCGGCTAGTGCAAAGAGACATTGAATGTGCAAAGACCTCCATGCATTTGTTATCTAATGGTTCCTAAATGTTTCTTGGACTGTGACCTACCCATCTCAAACCTAAGTTCTCATTTACAACTGAGACCTGGCCAAGATAAAGCAAAGCAGTGCGACTCAAACAACAACACAGAGTTACACATGGAATAAACAAACACAATACACAAGTCTATATACAGTGTGTGCAAATGAGGTAAGATTAGGGAGGTAAGGCAATAAATAGGCCATAGTGGCGAAATAATTACAATTTAGCAATTAAACACTGGAGTGATAGATGTGCAGAAGTCGATGTGCAAGTATAGATACTGGAGTGCAAAGGAGAAAGAAAAGAAAAAAACAATATGGGAATGAGGTAGTTGGATGGGCTATTTACAGATGGGCTGTGTACAGGTGCAGTGATCTGTAAGCTGCTCTGACAGCTGGTGCTTAAAGTTAGTGAGGGAGATATGAGTCCCCTGCTTCAGTGATTTTTGCAGTTTGTTCCAGTCATTGGCAGCAGAGAACTGGAAGGGAAGGTGGCCAAAGGAGGAATTGGCTTTGAGGGTGACCAGTGAAATATACCTGCTGGAGCGCGTGCTACGAGTGGGTGCTACTATGGTGACCAGTGAGCTGAGATAAGACGGGGCTTTACCTAGCAAAGACTTATAGACGACCTGGATCCAGTGGGTTTGGTGACAAATATGAAGTGAGGGCCAGCCAAAAAGAGCATACAGGTCGCAGTGTTGGGTAGTTTATTGGACTTTGGTGAGAAAATGGATGGCACTGTGATAGACTGCATCCAATTTTAGTAGAGTGTTGGAGGCTATTTTGTAAATGACATCGCCTAAGGATCAGTAGGATGGTCAGTTTTACAAGGGTATGTTTGGCAGCATGAGTGAAGGATGCTTTGTTGAGAAATAGGAAGCCGATTCTAGATTTCATTTTGGAGATGTTTAATGTAAGTCTGGAAGGAGAGTTTACAGTCTAACCAGACACCTAGATATTTGTTGTTGTCCACGTATTCTAAGTCAGAGCCGTCCAGAGTAGTGATGCTGGACGGGCGGGCAGGTGCAGGCAGCGATCGGTTGAAGAGCATGCATTTAGTTTTACTTGCATTTAAGAGCAGTTGGAGGCCACGGAAGGAAAGTTGTATGGCATTGAAGCTCATCGGGAGGTTAGTTAACACAGTGTCCAAAGAAGGGCCAGAGGTATACAGAATGGTGTCGTCTGCGTAGAGGTGGATCAGAGAATCACTAGCAGCAAGAGCGACATCATTGATGTATACAGAGAAAAGAGTCGGCCCGAGCATTGAACTCTGTGGCACCCCCATAGAGACTGCCAGAGGTCCGGACAACAGGCCCTCCGATTTGACACACTTCTCTATCAGAGAAGTAGTTGGTGAACCAGGCGAGGCAATCATTTGAGAAAACAAGGCTGTTGAGTCTGCCGATAAGAATGCAATGATAGACAGAGTCGAAAGCCTTGGCCAGGTCGATGAATACGGCTGCACAGTATTGTCTCTTATCGATGGTGGTTATGATATTGTTTAGGACCTTGAGGGTGGCTTGAGGAGCGAGACCAGCTCGGAAACCAGATTGCATAGCGGAGAAGGTACGGTGGGATTCGAAATGGTTGGTGATCTGTTTGTTAACTTGGCTTTCGAAGACCTTAGAAAGGCAGGGTAGGATAGATATAGGTCTGTAACCGTTTGGATCTAGAGTGTCTCCCCCTTTGAGGTGGGGGATGACCGTGGCAGCTTTCCAATCTTTGGGGATCTCAGACGATACGAAAGAGAGGTTGAACAGGCTAGTAATAGGGGTTGCAGGGTCTACAGTCAATCACGGATGACAAAAAAAATCCAGCCCCGTCACGGACCAGGATGTCTTGCTCCCAGGCAGACTAAATAACTTTTTTGCCCGCTTTGAGGACAATACAGTGCCACTGACACGGCCCGCAACCAAAACATGCGGACTCTCCTTCACTGCAGCCGAGGTGAGTAAAACATTTAAACGTGTTAACCCTCGCAAGGCTGCAGGCCCAGACGGCATCCCCAGCCGCGCCCTCAGAGCATGCGCAGACCAGCTGGCTGGTGTGTTTACGGACATATTCAATCAATCCTTATCCCAGTCTGCTGTTCCCACATGCTTCAAGAGGGCCACCATTGTTCCTGTTCCCAAGAAAGCTAAGGTAACTGAGCTAAACGACTACCGCCCCCCGTACCACTCACTTCCGTCATCATGAAGTGCTTTGAGAGACTAGTCAAGGACCATATCACCTCCATCCTACCTGACACCCTAGACCCACTCCAATTTGCTTACCACCCAAATAGGTCCACAGACGATGCAATCTCAACCACACTGCACACTGCCCTAACCCATCTGGACAAGAGGAATACCTATGTGAGAATGCTGTTCATCGACTACAGCTCAGCATTTAACACCAAAGTACCCTCCAAACTCGTCATCAAACTCGAGACCCGCCCTGTGCAACTGGGTACTGGACTTCCTGACGGGCCGCCCCCAGGTGGTGAGGGTAGGTAACAACATCTCCACCCCGCTGATCCTCAACACTGGGGCCCCACAAGGGTGCGTTCTGAGCCCTCTCCTGTACTCCCTGTTCACCCACGACTGCGTGGCCACGCACGCCTCCAACTCAATCATCAAGTTCGGACGACACTACAGTGGTAGGCTTGATTACCAACAACGACGAGACGGCCTACAGGGAGGAGGTGAGGGCCCTCGGAGTGTGGTGTCAGGAAAATAACCTCACACTCAACGTCAACAAAACTAAGGAGATGATTGTGGACTTCAGGAAACAGCAGAGGGAACACCCCCCTATCCACATCGATGGTTTTGTGAAGAAATTCGGCTTGTCACCAAAAACACTCACAAACTTCTACAGATGCACAATCGAGAGCATCCTGTCGGGCTGTATCACCGCCTGGTAAGGCAACTGCTCCGCCCACAACCGTAAGGCTCTCCAGAGGGTAGTGAGGTCTGCACAACGCATCACCGGAGGCAAACTACCTGCCCTCCAGGACACCTACACCACCCGATGTCACAGAAGGCCATAAAGATCATCACGGACAACAACCACCCGAGCCACTGCCTGTTCACCCCGCTATCATCCAGAAGGCGAGGTCAGTACAGGTGCATCAAAGCTGGGACCGAGAGACTGAAAAACAGCTTCTATCTCAAGGCCATCAGACTATTAAACAGCCACCACTAACATTGAGTGGCTGCTGCCAACACACTGACTCAACTCCAGCCACTTTAATAATGGGATTTGATGGGAATTGATGTAAAATATATCATTAGCCACTTTAAACAATGCTACTAAATATAATGTTTACATACCCTACATTATTCATCTCATATGTATACGTATTTACTGTACTCTATATCATCTACTGCATCTTTATGTAATACATGTATCACTAGCCACTTTAAACTATGCCACTTTGTTTACATACCCTACATTACTCATCTCATATGTATATACTGTACTCGATACCATCTACTGCATCTTGCCTATGCCGCTCTGTACCATCACTCATTCATATATCTTTATGTACATATTCTTTATCCCTTTACACTTGTGTGTATAAGGTAGTAGTTTTGGAATTGTTAGTTAGATTACTCGTTGGTTATTACTGCATTGTCGGAGTGTTTCAGGGTTTCCTAGCTTCAGTGCAGTGGGCAGCTGGGAGGAGGTGCTCTTATTCTCCTTGGACTTTACAGTGTCCCATAACCTTTTGGAGTTTGTGCTCGGGATGCAAATTTCTGTTTGAAAAAGCTATCCTTTGCTTTCCTAACTGCCTGTGTATATTGGTTCCTAACTTCCCTGAAAAGTTGCATATCGCGGGGGTTATTCGATGCTAATGCAGTACTCCACAGGATGTTTTTTGTGCTGGTCAAGGGCAGTCCGGTCTGGAGTGAACCAAGAGCTATATCAGTTCCTGGTTCAACATTTTTTAAATGGGGCATGCTTATTTAGGATGGTGAGGAAAACACTTTTAAAGAATAACCAGGCATCCTCTACTGACGGGATGAGGTCAATATCCTTCCAGGATACCCGGGCCAGGTCGATTAGAAAGGCCTACTCGCTGAAGTGTTTTAGGGAGCGTTTGACAGTGATGAGAGGTGGTCATTTGACCGCTGACCCATTACGGATGCAGGCAATGAGGCAGTGATCGCTGAGATCCTGGTTGAAGACAGAAGAGGTGTATTTAGAGGGCAGGTTGGTCAGGATGATATCTATGAGGGTACAGATTTGGGGTTGTACCTAGTAGGTTCTATGATCATTTGGGTGAGATTGAGGGAATCTAGTTTAGATTGTAGGACGGCCGGGGTATTAAGCATATCCAAGTTTAGGTCACCTAACAGTACAAACTCTGAAGATAGATGGGGGGCAATTAATTCAAATGTGGTGTCCAGGGCACAGCTGGGGCCTCTGGGGGGTCTGTAAACCAGTGGCAACAGTGAGAGCCTTATTTTTGGAGAGGTGGATCTTTAAAAGTATAAGCTCAAACTGTTTGGGCACAGACCTGGATAGCATGACAGAATTCTGCAGGCTGTCTCTGCAGTAGATTGCAACTCCACCCCCTTTGGCAGTTCTATCTTGGCGGAAAATGTTGTAGTTGGGGAAGGAAATTTCAGAATTTTTGGTGTCCTTCCTAAGCCAAGATTCAGACATGGCTAGGACATCAGGGTTGGCGGAGTGTGCTATTGCAGTGGGGGAAAAAACTTCTGATGTTAACATGCATGAAACCAAGGCTTTTACGGTTACAGAAGTCAACATATGATAGCGCCTGGGGAATAGGAGTGGAACTGGGGACTACAGGGCCTGGGTTAACCTCTACTTCACCAGAGGAACAGAGGAGGAGTAGGATAAGGGTACGGCTAAAGGCTATAAGACCTGGTCGTCTAGTGCGTTTGGGACAGTGAATATAAGGAACAGATTTCTGGGTGTGGTAGAATAGATTCAAGGCATAACGTACATAACGTACATAACGTGAGTACAGTGGAGGTAAACCTATGCGTTGTGTGACGATGAGAGAGGTTTCATCTCTGGAGGCATCAATTAACATAGGTGAGGTCTCTGCAGGTGTGTGGGGTGGGACGAAAGAGCTATCTAAGACAATTTGAGCAGGACTGAGGGCTCTACAGTGACATTAGAGAGAGGCATAGCAATCACAGGTGTTGATCAGGAGAGCTACGACAACAACGGGTAAATGGAGATGAATGGGCAGAGCGGGTCAGTTAGGTACATACAGGACCTGAGTTCGAGGCTGGGGCCGACAGGTAAATGGAGATGAATGGGCAGAGCGGGTCAGTTAGATACATACAGGACCTGAGTTCGAGGCTGGGGCCGACAGGTAAATGGAGATGAATGGGCAGAGCGGGTCAGTTAGGTACATACAGGACCTGAGTTCGCAGCTCGGGCTGACAGGTAAACAAAATGAGGTACCATGTTATTGAAACAGTCCAGGGGGCATCAGCTGTGTAGCCGAGTGATCATATGGTCAAAAGAGTAGCAATAGGTGAGACAGGGTGCTGTACGGTATTCACTACTACGCCAGGTGAGTAGCGGACACAGTGTTCAGAAAAAGCTAGTGGGCCGGGGCTAGTAGATGGTTCTGTGGCGATATCGTAACAGAATAGCCTGTTGAGACCACATCACGTTTGCAGTCCAGTTGTGATGGATCGGCGGGGCTCCGTGTCGACAATAAAGGGTCCAGGCCAATTGGCAAAGGAGGTATTGTAGCCCTAGAATTAGCTGATATATGGGCCTAGCTCGAGGCTTGCTTCGGGACAGAGGCATTAGCTAACAGTAGCCACTCATTTGCAGCTAGCTAGCTGCGATGATCCGGAGTAATGATCCGGTGTAATGATCCAGAGTGGTATGGTAGAGAGAAGTAGTCCGATATGCTCTTGGTTGATATCGTGCTGTGCAGACTGGCAGGTGATTGTCCGAGCTAAGGCTGGCTGATTTCGGGGAAAAAAGGCGAGGACCGCTAGCCGTGGCTAACAAGAACTAGGAGCTAGTCCGATATGCTCTGGGTTGATGTCGCGCTGTGCAAGACTGGCAAGTGTTGTCCGAGCTAAGGTCCGAGCTAAGGTAGAGGTAGAGTTATTAAAGTGACTACGCATAGATAATAACAGAGAGTAGCAGCAGTGTAAAAGGGGGGGGGGGGGGGGGGCAATGCAAATAGTCTGGGTAGCCATTTGATTAGATGTTCAGGAGTCTTGGGGGTAAAAGCTGTTTAGAAGCCTCTTGGACCTAGACTTGGCACTCCGGTACTGCTTGCAATGAGGTAGCAGAGAGAACAGTCTTTGACCATTTTTAGGGCCTCCCTCTGACACCGCCTAGTAGGTCCTGAATGGCAGGAAGCTTGGCCAAAGTGATGTACTGGGCCGTACTCACTACCCTCTGTAGTGCCTTGCAGTCGGAGGCTGAGCAGTTGCCATACCAGGCAGTGATGCAACCTGTCAGGACGCTCTCGATGGGACAGTATTGTTGGTGGACCGACAGGGTGCACACTCAAAAAAGCTATAAGCAAAATGTACATACAGTACCAGTCAACAGTTTGGACACACCTACTCATTCAAAGGTAGTTCTTTATGTTATTTTACTATTTTCTACATTGCAGAATAATAGTGAAGACATTAAAACTATGAAATAATACATATGGAATCAAGTAGTAACCAAAAAAGTGTTAAACAAATCAAAATATATTTTAGATTTTAGATTCTTCAAAGTAGCCAACCTTTGCCTTAACGACAGCTTTGCACACTCTTGGCATTCTCTCACCCAGCTTCATGTGAAGCTGGAATGCATTTCAGTTAACAGGTGTGGCTTGTGAAAAGTTAGTTTGTGGAATTTCTTTCCTTCTTAATGTGTTTGAACCAATCAGTTGTGTTGTGAAAAGGTAGGTGTGGTATACAGAAGATAGCCCTTTGGTAAAAGACCAAGTCCATATTATGGCAAGAACAGCTCAAATAAGCAAAGAGAAATGACAGTCCATCATTACTTTAAGACATGAAGGTCAGTCAATCTGGAAAATTTCAAGAACTTTGAAAGTTTCTTCAAGTGCAGTCTATAAAATATATTATGATTTGTTTTGGTCTTCATAATTATTCTGCAATGTGGAAAATAGTAAAAATAAAGAAAAATCTTTGAATG
Source organism: Oncorhynchus mykiss (assembly GCF_013265735.2). Classification (NCBI taxonomy): domain Eukaryota; kingdom Metazoa; phylum Chordata; class Actinopteri; order Salmoniformes; family Salmonidae; genus Oncorhynchus; species Oncorhynchus mykiss. Next base: position 69,610,536 of record NC_048575.1, on the reverse strand, counting down.
AGTAGGTGTGTCCAAACTTTTGACTGGTACTGTATCTGGGATCTTAAAATAATCCTGCAATAAGAGGAAATTTGAATTCTTATCTGGATTATAATTAATGGACGTTTTTGTAGTGGTTGATTACATTCGTAAAGGACAATGAAGTAAAAAAAAAAGTGGAAATTACAATCTTCAGAAAGCCTTTTGAAACCCAAACACACTAAAAGTTTTACATTTCTGAATGTTCTCCTGCAACAGGGTGATCAAATTAAGATCATACATCTGTACAGTAAAAGCTTCACCCAAAGCAGTAGAGTATGATCTGAAGATGCACAACCACAACATTAACACTGTCCAGACTAACGGATCATAAATGTCATTTTATTACTTTTTTTTTTACGCGACTGGACCAGTAATATAGTGTGTGCAACTTTCGTCATTTTCTACATCCAGTCTTCAGCCACAACTGAGGGGTCCCAACCCACCATTGCACTAATCCTCCCAGTAAGGCAGGAGGTCAGTGTTTGACCATAGGACCAATCTACTATACACTCCTAGAAGAAAGGGTTCCAAAAGGGTTCTGCGGCTGTCCCCTTAGGATAACCCTTTTTGCTTTCAGATGGAACCCTTTTAGGTTCCATGTAGAACCAAAAAGGGTTATTTAAAGCAGTGGTTCTCAAATGGTTTTGCCTCGTGACCCAAATTGAACCAGGTTGTCTCGGCTGCAACCCAATATTCACATCACGAAAAGGAATCAGCAAAATAAAATCTGGAAAACAATTTTTAATGCTATATCGATAATAATTGTAGCAATTGTATGACAAGGGAATAACATTACCACCTCTTTCATTGTCAATAATACATTTTTGCCCCTATTCTTAATGAAGGATGTTAATAAATGTACTGGTTTGAGACCAAAAGATCTACCATAATAGCGCTGCTAATAGCTCTGTATTGAAAATACAGTGATTGAAGTAAAATTGTTCAGAGATTAAATTATTTACAAATGTATGTTCATTATAATTTCTACACATGTTCTACCTGGTTTAAGCCGTGTAAATTCAGACTGGAGTATTTCTACATAATTATTGTCATTTTCTGTTTTACTCAGACACCCTCAGAAAACCTTTTGGGTCGCGACCCACCAGTTGAGAAATGCTGCATTAAAGGGACAGCCGAAGATCCCTTTTAGGTTCTAAATAGCAGGTTTTTTCTAAGAGTGTAGTGTTCCTCAGTAAGGAGGGAGGGAACGTAAATGACCAGACCACAGGCAGCCAGCTGTGGGAGGGAAACACTGCCAGATCCAAGCTGCAGGAGAGGCCATATCACTGACTCCAGAGACACAGAGGCAGTAGAGACGCTCTTTCCAAGTATGAAATGATGGGCCAAAAATTGAACTCGCGTTTGCTCCAATGTACATTTTTTCTCTACTGATTTCAAGGAAGAAAACAATGAAACAAAGTTTTATCAGGAAAATCTGTCGATGTGTGAGGTTTAGACATATTAAAGAGTATACATTTTTTACTTCATGGTTGTCACGCCCTGGCCATAGAGGGGCTTTTATTCTCTATTTTGGTTAGGCCAGGGTGTGACTAGGGTGGGCATTCTATGTTCATTTTCTATGTTTTGCATTTCTTTGTTGTTTGACCTGTGGTTCTCAATCAGAGGCAGCTGTCTATCGTTGTCTCTGATTGAGAACCATACTTAGGTAGCTTTTTCCCACTGGGTTTTGTGGGTAGTTCATTTCTTTTTAGTGTTTTTCACCTTTCAGGACTGTTTCTGTTATTCTATTTGTTATTTTTGTATTTAGTGTTCAGTGTCAATAAACAAACATGAAGACGTACCACGCTACACCTTGGTCCTCACCTTCTTCCACCAACAGCTGTTACAATGGTTGTCATAGTGAACACTTCCATCATGGTATAACACATCACCCTACGTTATGTTTGCATAACACAACTGCCTAGAAAATAGCTCCATAAACCTGCCTTGACCGACAGTAGGACAAGGCCTGGTTTTTATCTCACTCATTGGTTGTCCTGGATTTGAGTGTTGATGTGTACAGGTGTAGGATCTTCATTTGATTACCCGGTTGTAGGACATTTTTGACTTGTAGTACATTTGAGGTTTAAAAAGGCTGCTGGAGTTTGTAATTTCCATTTTGACATTTCCGGCTTGATTTTCCCTCACGAAAAATGTATCAACCCCTACAAAAATATCCATGATTTATAATCCACATATTCATTCACATTTCCTGTTGCCTTTGGATTATTGTCCTGCTGTAGCAGACTGGCTCAAATTAAGATGCTACATCTGTAGCTTGCCATGGAGTGGGAGTAAGCCCAGGCGACAGCACGCGGGCATGCCTCTGGAATGCAATAAGCCACAGCGTGGTTACTGTTACTAAGTGAACACCGTGCAACCTCTGATTCCAGCACACTCCTGGGAGAGTAAATAAAGACCAGATAAGGTGAAATGGGCTCATCCAAACAGAAAGGTTAAAGACAATACTACCAATCATGATAATGTACAGCACTATCTCTGGTGAGCTGGATTTGGTGTGCTAGGATGTGAAAGGACTAGCAGTTGATGGTGTTCTCATATAAAATGCTCAAGTTGTATTCCATAATAATATCACAGGACGTTGGAATTTTTGGATGGTACAGTGCTCCCATTTCTTCTTTGTTTCTGTTTTCAAGCGCTGCAGTCAAACCCAACGCTTTTTCAATGGAGGAGTTGGTTTCCCCAAGGCACTACAAGGAATGAGTAGTTGAACATTCAGTGCCATTATTTCAGTACATTATCTTTTCTGAAATGCATATCTCCTCAAGCTGTCCTAATTGAAAATGATGATACCTCTGAAGCCATGTAAAGATGCCACTCACATAATAATTTGACAAGACCTTGAAAATGACTCTGCCTGTAGTCCAACTTGTTATCTTCCGCATGTGTGCAAAAGAGAGCAGATGTCATTAAAGTACTCTTAAAATGTTATTTTTTGGTCTGGTTGTGTTTGTGGTTGGAATCATTATGGTGAGCTGTTGTGTGATCACTCATCACACAGTCCCCACCTCCCCTCCCCATGTGTCCCAGTAAGGAGTGGAAGGCCACAGACTCACTCTGTGTTACAACAGGCAGGAGGCAACTTACCCCAAGCCCTCTTGGCCTGCAATCCAAAGTCCAGCAGAAGCAGTAAACAGAGCTAAAGCAGTTCCACATGGCACACACACACACACACACACACACACACACACACACACACACACACACACACACACACACACACACACACACACACACACACACACACACACACACACACACACACACACACAGGGACCTATGTTATTACAGCCTACCATCGCTCTGGCTGGCACCTCATACTCAAACACACTTCCTCTCAGATACCCACAGGTGAGGAGGAGGAGGAGGAAATAGAGAATGTAGGCTGGGTCTGTTGGCAGAATTTAGGTCATTTAGAACGCACAACAAAGGCCTTTGAAAAAATCTGAGCGGATTATGTCCTAATTGGTTTTGGTCGTTCTGAGTAGAGCTCTTTGTTTGTTTGTTCTCAATATCCATGTTTGTTTCCTTAGGATCTCTGAAAGTACATTAAATGCACTTTGAATGAGGAACAAACGTTTTTGTTCATCCTTTCATGTTCTATGTTGTTGAATGTTATTGGTGTAATAGGACACCTTGTCAGTTTGTGGATGGTAGTTTAAGGATTACAGGTAGGAACATGCATTGATCCCCACAGGGACTCTGTATCTGTATTCTATTTGCAGATCACTGCTGAGTCAGGCTGAATGTTTGAATGGGCCTCTCTCTTACATTCCTTACTGGAGGATCTGATCTGCAACCATCCACCTGGTTTTGTCTTTTGGGACAGAAATCATAACTGATTGAGGAAAACATGTAGAGGAAACAGCCTCCAATCCATAACCCAGACAGATATGGAGCACAGGCGACTGACTGGTGGCACCTTAATTGACCCAGCATATGCATCACACAGGAATTATTATTATTTTTTTAGTTGCATATCTTGAGAACTTGATTTCTGACAAGAAAAACATTTTGGGACTATGACAGCAATGGACGAATGACACAAACATCAAAATATAATTTTTGGGTGGAGTTTTCCTTTAAGTGTTTTACACTTAGCACACAGCAACTAGAAGCCCA
>NC_048575.1:69241372-69258872 GCF_013265735.2 Oncorhynchus mykiss | reverse complement strand
CGATGGCGATGAGGGGACCCAGCACCGCCTGGGACACAGAACACACACTGCTTTATACACACTTCACACAATACACACATACTGGCGATGAGGGGAACCAGCACCGCCTGGGACACAGAACACACACTGCTTTATACACACTTCACACAATACACACATACTGGCGATGAGGGGACCCAGCACCGCCTGGGACACAGAACACACACTGCTTTATACACACTTCACACAATACACACATACTGGCGATGAGGGGACCCAGCACCGCCTGGGACACAGAACACACACTGCTTTATACACACTTCACACAATACACACATACTGGCGATGAGGGGACCCAGCACCGCCTGGGACACAGAACACACACTGCTTTATACACACTTCACACGATAAACACATTACATTACTGTAGAGACTCTGAAAGGATGCACATGTTCAAATAAGTGTTGATACAATGTCACATTTCCTGTTGCTGCAGGATTATTTTGCTGCAATAGCAAACTGGCTCAATTAAAGATCCTACATCGGTAACCATCATAGAAGCCACTATAAACTAATACAGAAAGTAACCAAGGAAACAACAAGCGTCATGAATCAAGACCAATCAACAGTTTACTGCCAAGTCCCTTCTCTTCACTTTGGACTCTCTGTCCGATGTCCTGGCCAGAAAGGACCTCTGCAAAGAATTGAATACATTATCAGTGTGTTAAAAAGCCAGTCAACTCCAGGCTAACTTTATACTGTCCAGCCGCACCTTAGTATCCACTGACAGTTCAACCGGCTCTGATTCAGAGGGGTCGGGTTAAATGCGGAAGACACATTTCAGTTGAGAACATTCAGTTGGACAACTGACTAGGTACCTCCCTTCCCTTTCCCTTTCTCTATTGTGTTGGCACAACTCACAACCTGAAGTTACCTGTTAAGTGAGGTAACCATGGTAACCATAGAGATAAGCCACAGCTTGCGTCATGACTACAGATATGTGGTATAGTGGTTTCCTGGCTCAGTTCAAAGCGGTTTGTGAGAGAATGTTTACATGGAACTGATCAATCTAATCAAGGCCAGCGGTGTTTCATCATAACAGATCACTGAGAACTAAGCCTTGGCATCAAAACAGCACACACCTCTATACTGACTAATACTGTGAACCACACCTCTATACTGACTAATACTGTGAACCACACCTCTATACTGACTAATACTGTGAACCACAATGTGATACTGACTAATACTGTGAACCACACCTCTATACTGACTAATACTGTGAACCACAATGTGATACTGACTAATACTGTGAACCACAATATGATACTGACTAATACTGTGAACCACAATGTGATACTGACTAATACTGTGAACCACAATGTGATACTGACTAATACTGTGAACCACAATATGATACTGACTAATACTGTGAACCACAATGTGATACTGACTAATACTGTGAACCACAATGTGATACTGACTAATACTGTGAACCACAATGTGATACTGACTAATACTGTGAACCACAATGTGATACTGACTAATACTGTGAACCACAATATGATACTGACTAATACTGTGAACCACAATATGATACTGACTAATACTGTGAACCACAATGTGATACTGACTAATACTGTGAACCACAATGTGATACTGACTAATACTGTGAACCACAATGTGATACTGACTAATACTGTGAACCACAATGTGATACTGACTAATACTGTGAACCACAATGTGATACTGACTAATACTGTGAACCACAATGTGATACTGACTAATACTGTGAACCACAATATGATACTGACTAATACTGTGAACCACAATGTGATACTGACTAATACTGTGAACCACAATGTGATACTGACTAATACTGTGAACCACAATGTGATACTGACGAATACTGTGAACCACAATGTGATACTGACTAATACTGTGGCATGGTTAAAGTACACTACCAGTCAAACACAATATGATACTGACTAATACTGTGGCATGGTTAAAGTACACTACCAGTCAAACACAATATGATACTGACTAATACTGTGGCATGGTTAAAGTACACTACCAGTCAAACACAATATGATACTGACTAATACTGTGGCATGGTTAAAGTACACTACCAGTCAAACACAATATGATACTGACTAATACTGTGGCATGGTTAAAGTACACTACCAGTCAAACACAATATGATACTGACTAATACTGTGGCATGGTTAAAGTACACTACCAGTCAAACACAATATGGCCACACCAACAGCAATAGAAGACACTCACTCCAAAGTCTACCGAGCAGCTAAAACTACTATCACATGTCATGTCACCATGTCACATGTTGTTCAGACACCCAGATGGAGGTGGGTTGTGTAATAGGATAATATTGCATGCAACCACTGTGAACCAAACCCTACTGTTGACAATGTCCCTTTTGGCTGGGTAATGTGAACCAAACCCTACTGTTGACAATGTCCCTTTTGGCTGGGTAATGTGAACCAAACCCTACTGTTGACAATGTCCCTTTTGGCTGGGTAATGTGAACCAAACCCTACTGTTGACAATGTCCCTTTTGGCTGGGTAATGTGAACCAAACCCTACTGTTGACAATGTCCCTTTTGGCTGGGTAATGTGAACCAAACCCTACTGTTGACAATGTCCCTTTTGGCTGGGTAATGTGAACCAAACCCTACTGTTGACAATGTCCCTTTTGGCTGAATAATATATCAAATGGAAATGATAATGTTGAGTTGATCCTCTCCTTAGTTTAAGGGCCTGAAAGTTCATACAAGGAAACAATGATCACGCACACGCACACGCACACACACACACACAGTGTAGTAGTACCTATCAGAATGGATTCCAGTGTACTCCTTACCTGAGTTTCTCTGTTATGACTCTCGGGGTCTCTCTCGAAGCTCTCTGCGTAGATCCGGACTGTGGCCCCGGCCCCTCCCCCACTCCCACTCAGACGGAAGACCAGACGGGACTCATCTGTGAAGACAATCCGCAGACCCTGTATGCAGACAGAACAGAGACAGTGAGACAGGTACACAGACAGACCAGAAACAGTGAGACAGGTACACAGACAGACCAGAGACAGTGAGACAGGTACACAGACAGACCAGAGGCAGTGAGACAGGTATGCAGACAGACCAGAGACAGTGAGACAGGTATGCAGACAGACCAGAGACAGTGAGACAGGTATGCAGACAGACCAGAGACTGTGAGACAGGTACGCAGACAGACCAGAGACAGTGAGACAGGTACGCAGACAGACCAAAGACAGTGAGACAGGTATGCAGACAGACCAGAGGCAGTGAGACAGGTATGCAGACAGACCAGAGACAGTGAGACAGGTATGCAGACAGACCAAAGGGTGTGAGAAAAACTGACAATAGGCATTGAGACAGGTATGCAGACAGATCAGAGGCAGTGAGACTGGTATGCAGACAGACCAGAGACAGTGAGACAGGTAGAAAGACAGACCAGAGACAGTGAGACAGGTAGAAAGACAGACCAGAGGCAGTGAGACGGGTAGAAAGACAGACCAGAAGCAGTGAGACAGGTAGAAAGACAGATCAGAGGCAGTGAGACGGGTAGAAAGACAGACCAGAGGCAGTGAGACGGGTAGAAAGATAGACCAGAGGCAGTGAGACAGGTAGAAGACAGACCAGAGACAGTGAGACAGGTAGAAAGACCAGAGACCAGAGGCAGTGAGACGGGTAGAAAGACAGACCAGAGGCAGTGAGACAGGTAGAAAGACAGACCAGAGACAGTGAGACAGGTAGAAAGACAGACCAGAGGCAGTGAGACAGGTAGAAAGACAGACCAGAGGCAGTGAGACAGGTAGAAAGACAGACCAGAGGCAGTGAGACAGGTAGAAAGACAGACCAGAGACAGTGAGACAGGTAGAAAGACAGACCAGAGGCAGTGAGACAGGTAGAAAGACAGACCAGAGGCAGTGAGACAGGTAGAAAGACAGACCAGAGGCAGTGAGACAGGTAGAAAGACAGACCAGAGGCAGTGAGACAGGTAGAAAGACAGACCAGAGGCAGTGAGACAGGTTGAAAGACAGATCAGAGGCAGTGAGACAGGTAGAAAGACAGACCAGAGGCAGTGAGACGGGTAGAAAGACAGACCAGAGGCAGTGAGACAGGTAGAAAGACGGATCAGAGGCAGTGAGACGGGTAGAAAGACAGACCAGAGGCAGTGAGACAGGTAGAAAGACAGACCAGAGGCAGTGAGACAGGTAGAAAGACAGACCAGAGGCAGTGAGACAGGTAGAAAGACAGACCAGAGGCAGTGAGACAGAGGAGTCAGTGTAGTTAATGCAGTATCAACTGACGTCCCCTAGATGCCACTGTAGTCATATGCATGTGTGTGTGTGTGTGTGCGTGTGTGTGTGTGTGAGCATTTAATATACAGTACATCCCTGTATGCCTATATGTAGGTGTTTGAGAGAGAGGGGGTCAATGTACAGTAGTATGTGTGTAGTCTTTCTCTGTGGGAACAATTCAGTAGCAGGCTACAGAGGCAACCCTGGCATAGCTCTGTAAAGCCTCTCTCAACTTGTCATCACAGCCAGTCTGTCTGTGTGTGTGTGTGTTTATCTGTGAGCATGTGTCTCTGTTTATTAATGGGACGGCAGGTAGCCTAGTGGTTAAGGATGTTAGGCCAATAACTGAAAGGTCGCTGGTTCAAATCCTTGAGCCAACTAGGTGAAAAATATGTTGATGTGCCCTTGAGCAAGGCACTTAACCCTAATTTATCCTGTAGGTCGTTCTGGATAAGAATGTCTGCTAAATGAATATATGAAGTGTGTATGCATACAACAGACAGTGCATCCCCCTCTCACAGGCAGAGTGGAGCGACAACAGCTGACACAACACTGTGGAATGTCCAGTATTTGTGTCCAGTACACAGAGGAGTAGGTTTACTGGGGAGGGAGAAGCTGTCACACCTTTTGGTGAGTGACTAACTAGCTGTAACCGCTGTGGAGCTGGCCGAGAGGTCTGATCCGGCTACTGTGACAGGCCCGATTGGGAGGGTGACTGACTAAAAACAAACCACACACCATCTCTTATGACATCATGCATCCCAGGTCAAGACACCTGACACCAATGGGATCTACGTGTGAAGTATGAGCTGAAAAGTGTCGACGCCAGGAGATATTCCAGGGTTTGTGGGGAGGTTGGGACAGTGTGACAGAGACCGCTGCCAAGTGAAAAGCCTGTGTGTGTGTGTGTTTACATTTCCCAACAGTAGATGGTGTAACACTCATCATCCTTACTGACGCTGACACAGTCTGACTCATCAGTCTTTACACCAATCACAATAAAGACCCAACCGAGACATTTCTGCCTCCAACAAAGAGATGAAGGTTCTCAGACTAAACCGAGTCTACCAATCACAATAAAGGCCAAGCCAAAACATCCTACATCAGCCACTGTGACATCACTGCTCTATACATCCCTTGTTCCTAAACCTTTTAGCCCTGTGACCCACCTAAATCTTTTAGCCTTGTGACCCACCTAAACCTTTTAGCCCTGTGACCCACCTAAAGCTTTTAGCCCTGTGACCCACCTAAAGCTTTTAGCCCTGTGACCCACCTAAACCTTTTAGCCCTGTGACCCACCTAAAGCTTTTAGCCCTGTGACCCACCTAAACCTTTTAGCCCTGTGACCCACCTAAACCTTTTAGCCCTGTGACCCACCTAAAGCTTTTAGCCCTGTGACCCACCTAAACCTTTCAGCCCTGTGACCCACCTAAACCTTTTAGCCCTGTGACCCACCTAAAGCTTTTAGCCCTGTGACCCACCTAAACCTTTTAGCCCTGTGACCCGCCTAAAGCTTTTAGCCCTGTGACCCACCTAAAGCTTTTAGCCCTGTGACCCACCTAAACCTTTTAGCCCTGTGACCCACCTAAACCTTTTAGCCCTGTGACCCACCTAAAGCTTTTAGCCCTGTGACCCACCTAAACCTTTTAGCCCTGTGACCCACCTAAACCTTTTAGCCCTGTGACCCACCTAAAGCTTTTAGCCCTGTGACCCACCTAAAGCTTTTAGCCCTGTGACCCACCTAAACCTTTTAGCCCTGTGACCCACCTAAACCTTTTAGCCCTGTGACCCACCTAAAGCTTTTAGCCCTGTGACCCACCTAAAGCTTTTAGCCCTGTGACCCACCTAAAGCTTTTAGCCCTGTGACCCACCTAAAGCTTTTAGCCCTGTGACCCACCTAAAGCTTTTAGCCCTGTGACCCACCTAAACCTTTTAGCCCTGTGACCCACCTAAAGCTTTTAGCCCTGTGACCCACCTAAACCTTTTAGCCCTGTGACCCACCTAAACCTTTTAGCCCTGTGACCCACCTAAACCTTTTAGCCCTGTGACCCACCTAAAGCTTTGGGAGTCTTCTCATGACTCAACATGTCACCAGAACCAATGCCATAGACTCGATTGTGACTAGCAGGTCACCTCTCACCCATCGGGAAACAGTGAAGTAGTCATTCCAGAGATGTGTTTACCGTCAACAGCAGGCCAACTGTTCCTAAGCAACAGGTTGTACATCACACCATTATTACACTACTGTTCGTCTGCCTGTCTGGCTGTCCTGTTTCTGTCTTTTACTAAAGCAAAGAAGGGCTCTGCTGTGTTACCGTCAACAGCAGTGTGTGTGTGTGTGTGTGTGTGTCTGCACACTGGCTGACGAGGAGGGTTAGAGACAGCCATGCCCAAACATGGAACCCCAGCCAGTCTGAACACATGGCTACCTGGGAGGTCTGGAGCAGAGAGGGGTAGGAGGACACAAGTAGAGATGGAAAGAGAGAAGAGGAATATGTGCTGACTTTCAGATGGTATTTAATCCACTAATAAAGTCAACAGTTATATGGACCTCATCATAGACACCACCCCAATCTTGCCCCCCCCTCTCATCTCCTCCTCTCCCCCTCTCATCTCCTCAACTCCCCCTCTCATCTCCTCCTCTCATCTCCTCCTCTCATCTCCTCCTCTCCTCCCCTCCCATCTCCTCCTCTCCCCCTCTCATCTCCTCCTCTCATCTCCTCCTCTCATCTCCTCCTCTCCCCCTCTCATCTCCTCCTCTCCTCCCCTCCCATCTCCTCCTCTCCCCCTCTCCCATCTCCTCCTCTCCCCCTCTCATCTCCTCCTCTCCCCCTCTCATCTCCTCCTCTCCCCCTCTCATCTCCTCAACTCCCCCTCTCATCTCCTCTCCCCCTCTCGTCTCCTCCTCTCCCCCTCTCATCTCCTCCTCTCCCTCTCATCTCCTCCTCTCCCCCTCTCATCTCCTCTCCTCCTCTCATCTCCTCCCCCTCCCATCTCCTCCTCTCATCTCCTCATCTCCCCCTCTCATCTCCTCTCCTCCTCTCATCTCCTCCCCCTCCCATCTCCTCCTCTCATCTCCTCCTCTCCCCCTCTCATCTCCTCCTCTCCCCCTCTCATCTCCTCCTCTCCCCCTCTCATCTCCTCCTCCTCTCCCCTTCTCATCTCCTCCTCTCCCCTTCTCATCTCCTCCTCTCCCCCTCTCATCTCCTCCTCTCCCCCTCTCATCTCCTCATCCTCTCCCCTTCTCATCTCCTCCTCTCATCTCCTCCTCTCCCCTTCTCATCTCCTCCTCTCCCCCTCTCATCTCCTCCTCTCCCCTTCTCATCTCCTCCTCTCCCCCTCTCATCTCCTCCTCCTCTCCCCTTCTCATCTCCTCCTCTCCCCCTCTCATCTCCCCCTCTCATCTCCTCCTCTCATCTCCTCCTCTCATCCCTCCTCTCATCTCCTCCTTTCCACCTCTCATCTCCTCCTCCTCTCATCTCCTCCTCTCCTCTAAGAGCCATGTTTAAGTTATACAGACCTGGTTGCGGACCACAGTTCCATCCACAGGGTCGATGTACTCAAAGTTATCAGCCCGCTCCACACTGTAGACGTTGGTCCCCACAGCAAACTTCTGGGTAAGAAAGGCCTTGTCTGTGATCACCCCCTCCAAGTCTCTCATCAGGTAGAATGCAGCTCTGGGGTCCACGCCTTCATAGTCAAACCTGGGAACACACACACACAGGTGTGAACACATACACATAAGCATGAATGTGGCATTAAGACACACTCCTAGAAACCACAAGCTTAGAGACAAACACAGTAAGAAGCATCCCCGTCTATTAGATAAGGACATGACATCGTCAATGTGTCTTTCTGTGTTCACTACACATGTATTTCAATCCACTGATTGATTTATTGGTTGAATGATTGATGTATTGGTTGTTTGAGTGATTGATTGATTGATTGTTTGATTGGTTGATTGAGTGCTTGATTGATTTATTGATTGGTTGGTTAAGTGATTGACTTCATTATTGATTGGTTGGTTGAGTGATTGATTGGTTGATTGATTGATTGCATAGCAGAGTGACCTGCAGAAGTAGTTGCGTCCGAGCTTGGCCCAGTGGTCCTTGACGATTTCCTCCACGCCCTGTTTCCTGACAGCCATGATGGACAGCCACACCAGCACCGACCACAGACCATCCTTCTCACGGATGTGGTCTGAACCTTAACAAGAGACACAAGGGGACACAAGTTCGCCCAGGAAACCATAAATCTTTATAACCATGTTATAACCTTGTATAAAAACCTTCATAACCCTGTTATAAACATATGGAGCGGAGTGGGATGATGGACTAACATGGGATATTTAGAAAGGGAAGTTATCCTGTAGGATAACAAGATGAGGCTAGGTCTATGTCATAGGCATTTTAACAGGCATTCTGACAGGCATTCTGACAAGAACCCTTCAGTTCAACTCTGAGCCATAGAATTTAACAGCCACTAGTTTTATTTATTTGTCTCTCACACAAACACTGTACGCCTCTCCTGGATGGCTGATGGCTATCCGCAGCTATCCACACCAAGGAAGGGTGTGTTTGATTTTCGTATGTCCACATATGCTGAATGTATGTGCTATATTTGTACATTTGATTCATTTAGCAGACATTCTTATCTAGTGAGTGATAAGCAAGGTATTTGGATAGTAGGGTCAACAATATACTGATAATACCAAACGTTAGGAACACCTTTTTATTGAACTTTTATTTAACCAGGTAGGCTAGTTGAGAACAAGTTCTCATTTACAACTGCGACCTGGCCAAGATAAAGCAAAGCAGCGCGACACAAACAACAACACAGAGTTACACATGGAATAAACAAACACAGTCAATAATACAGTCTAAGTGTACAAATTAGATAGGATAAGGGAGGTAAGACAATAAATAGGCCATAGTGGCGAAATAATTACAATTTAGCAATTAAACACTGGAATGAAGATGAAGATGAATGTGCAAGTAGAGATACTGGGGTGCAAAGGAGCAAAATCAATAAAATAAATAACAGCATGGGGATGAGGTAGTTGGATGGGCTATTTACAGATGGGCTATGTACAGGTGCAGTGATCTGTGAGCTGCTCTGACAGCTGGTGCTTAAAGTTAGTGAAGGAGATATGAGTCTCCAGCTTCAGTGATTCTTCAAATTCGTTCCAGTCAATGGCAGCAGTGAACTGGAAGGAAAGGAGGAATTGGTTTTGGGGGTGACCAGTGAAATATACCTGCTGGAGCGTGTGCTACAGGTGGGTGCTGCTATGGTGACCAATGAGCTGATATAAGGCAGGGCTTAACCTAGAAAAGACTTATAGATGACCTGGAGCCAGTGGGTTTGACAAGGAATATGAAGCGAGGGCCAGCCAACGAGAGCTTACAGGTTGCAGTGGTGGGTATTATATGGGGCTTTGGTGAAAAAACAGATGGCACTGTGATAGACTGCATCCAATTTATTGAGTAGGGTATTGGAGGCTATTTTGTAAATGACATCACCGAAGTCAAGGATCAGTATGATGGTCAGTTTTACGAGGGTATGTTTGGAAGCATGAGTGAAGGATGCTTTGTTGCGAAATAGGACACAGATTCTAGATTTAATGTTGGATTGGAGATGCTTAAGGTGAGTCTGGAAGGAGAGTTTACAGTCTAACCAGACACCTAGGTATTTGTAGTTGTCCACATATTTTAAGTCAGAACCATCCAGAGTAGTGATGCTGGACGGGCGGGCAGGTGTGTGCAGCGATCGATTGAAGAGCATTCATTTAGTTTTACTTGCATTTAAGAGCAGTTGGTGGCCATGGCATTGAAGCTCGTCTGGAGGTTTGTTAACACAGTGTCCAAAGAAGGGCCAGAAGTATACAGAATGGTGTCGTCTGCGTAGAGGTGGATCAGAGAATCACCAGCAGCAAGAGCAACATCATTGATGTATACAGAGAAGAGAGTCGGCCCGAGAATTGAACCATGTGGCACCCCCATAGAGACTGCCAGAAGTTTGGACAACAGGCCCTCCGATTTGACACACTGAACTCTATCAGCGAAGTAGTTGGTGAACCAGGCGAGGCAGTCATTTGAGAAACCAAGGCTGTTGAGTCTGCCGATAAGAATGTGGTGATTGACAGATCGAAAGCCTTGGCCAGGTCGATGAATACAGCTGCACAGTATTGTCTCTTATTGATGGCGGTTATGATATTGTTTAGGACCTTGAGCATGGCTGAGGTGCACCCATGACCCGCTCGGAAACCAGATTGCATAGCAGAGAAGGTACAGAGGGATTCAAATAGTCGGTGATCTATTTGTTAACTTGTCTTTCGAAGACCTTAGAAAAGCAGGGCAGGATGGATATAGGTCTGTAGCAGTTTGGGTCTAGAGTGTCTCCCCCTTTGAAGAGGGGGATGACCGCGGCAGCTTTGCAATCTTTGGGAATCTCAGACAATACGAAAGAGAGGTTGAACAGGCTAGTAATATAGGTTGCAACAATTTTGGCGGAAAATTTTAGAAAGGGAGGGTCCAGGTTGTCTAGCCTGATGTCTGTCTGATTTGTAGGGGTCAAGATTTTGCAGCTCTTTCAGAACATCAGCTATCTGGATTTGGGTGAAGGAGAAACGGGGAGGCTCGGGCAAGTTGCTTGGGGGGGGGTACAGGGCTGTTGACCGGGGTAGGGGTAGCCAGGTGGAAAGCATGACCAGCCGTAGAAAAATGCTGATTGAAATTCTCAATTATCATGGATTTATAGGTGGTGACAGTGTTTCCTAGCCTCAGTGCAGTGGGCAGCTGGGAGGAAGTGCTCTTATTCTCCGTGGACTTTACAGTGTCCCAGAACTTTTTGGAGTTCTACTACAGGATGCAAATTTATGTTTGAAAAAGATAGCCTTCGCTTTCCTAACTGCCTGTGTATATTTGTTCCTAACTTCCCTGAAAAGTTACATATCGCGGGGGCTATTCAATGCTAATGCAGTATGCCACAGGATGTTTTTGTGCTGGTCAAGGGCAGTCAAGTCTGGAGTGAATCAAGGGCTATATCTTTTCCTGGTTCGAAATTGTTTGAATGGGGCATGCTTATTTAAGATGGTGAGGGAAGCACTTTTAAAGAATAACCAGGCATCCTCTACTGATGGAATGAGGTCAATATCCTTCCAGGATACCCAGGTCAGGTCATTAGAAACGCCTGCTCGCTGAAGTGTTTTAGGGAGCGTTTGACAGTGATGAGGGGTGGGGTGGCCGCAGACCCATTACAGACGCAGGCAATGAGGTAGTGATCGCTGAGATCCTGGTTGAAGACAGCAGAGGTGTATTTGGAGGGCAGGTTGGTCAAGATGATATCTATGAGGGTGCCCGTGTTTACGGATTTAGGGTTGTACCTGGTAGGTTCATTGATAATTTGTGTGAGATTGAGGGCATCAAGCTTAGATTGTAGGATGGCCGGGGTATTATGCATGTCCCAGTTCAAGGCACCTAACAGCACGAGCTCTGAAGATAGATGGGGGGCAATCAATTCACATATGGTGTCCACGGCACAGCTGGGGGCAGAAGGTGGTCTATAGCAAGTGGCAACGGTGAGAGACTTGTTTCTGGAAAGGTGGATCTTTAAAAGTAGAAGCTCAAATTGTTTAGGCACAGACCTGGATAGTAAGACAGAACTCTGCAGGCTATCTCTGCAGTAGATTGCAACTCCGCCCCCTTTGGCAGTTCTATCTTGTCAGAAAATGTTATAGTTAGGGATGGAGATTTCAGGATTTTGGTGGTCTTCCTACGCCAGGATTCAGACACGGCTAGGGCATCTGGGTTGGCAGAGTGTGCTAAAGCAGTGAATAAAACAAACTTAGGGAGGAGGCTTCTAATGTTAACATGCATGAAACCAAGGCTTTTACAGTTACAGAAGTCAACAAATGAGAGCGCCTGGGGAATGGGGATGGAGCTAGGCACTGCAAGGCCTGGATTAACCTCTACATCACCAGAGGAACAGAGGAGGAGTAGGATAAGGGTATGGCTAAAGGCTATAAGAAATGGTTGTCTAGTACGTTTGGAACAGAGAGTAAAAGGAGCATGTTTCTGGACACGGTAAAGTAGATTCAAGGTATAATGTACAGACAAAGGTATGGTAGGATGTGAATACAGTGGAGGTAAACCTATGCATTGAATGATGATGAGAGAGATATTGTCTCAAGCAATATAATTTAAACCAGGTGAGGTCACCGCATGTGTGGGAGGTGGAAATAAAGGGTTAGGTAAGACGTATTGAGCAGGGCTAGAGGCTCTACTGTGAAATAAGGCAAATATCACTAACCAAAACAGCAATGAACAAGCCATATTGACATTAGGGAGAGGCATGTGTAGCCGAGTGATCATAGGGGTCCAGTGAGTAGCTAGGCGGGCTGGAGACACGGCATTTCGGACAGGTAGCGGGCCGGGGATAGCAAGCTAGCAGTAGGGCCTTAGAGGGACGTCGTGACGGAATTAGTCTGTTGTTGCCCCCTCGTGCGGTTATGTCGGCAGACCAGTCGTGCTGGATCAGCTGGGCTCCGTGTAGTAAAAGGGTCCAGGCCAATTGGCAAAATAGGTATAGTAGCCAAAAAAATTGGCTGATGGACCTCTTCAGCTAACAGTCTGATACACTCTAGACAGCTAGCAGGCTAGCAGATGGGCATTCAGGGGACGCCGAGATGGAGGAGCCAGATGAAAAAAATCCCTGGGCAGATTACGTCAGTAGTCCAGTCGTGATGGATCGACGGGGCTCCGTATCGGCAGTAAAAGGTGTCCAGGCAAATTGGCAAAGTAGGTATTGTAGCCCAAGGAGTGGCTGATGGACCTCTTCAGCTAGCCGGGAGATGGGCATAGCATTGGCTAGCTCCAGGCCAGTTGGTGATTGCTTTGGGACAGAGATGTTAGCCAGGAGTGGCCACTCGGATAGCAGCTAGCTAGCTGAGATGATCCAGGTTAAAAGGTTCAGAGCTTACGGTAGGAATCCGGAGATATGGAGAAAAATAAGTCCGATATGCCCTGGTTTGAATCGTGCTATGCAGACTGGCAGGAGTTGTCCGGGCTAAGGTTAGCTGATGACCGCTAGCAGTGGCTAGCTGACTACTAGCTAGTAGCTAGTTAGCTGGCTAGCTTCTGTTGGGGGTTCCAGTTCAAAAGTAAAGAAAATAGCAGATCCATACCACATTGGGTGAGGCGGATTGCAGGAGAGTATGTTGAAGCTGAGGTTAAGAAAAATATATAAAAATATATATACACGGGACACAACAAGGAGAAGACATAGACGTCTGACTGCTACGCCATCTTGAACCTTCTCATATTGGAGTTGCTACCCCCCTTTTGCCCTTAGAACAGCCTCAATTCGTTGCGGCATGGACTCTACAAGGTGTCGAAAGTGTTCCACAGAGATGCTGGCCCATGTTGACTCCAATGCTTCCCACAGTTGGCTGGGTGTCCTTTGGGTGGTGGACCATTCTTGATATAAACGGGAAACTGTTGAGCGTGAAAACCCCAGCAGCATTGCAGTTCTTGACACACTCAAACCTGTGCGCTTGGCACCTACTACCATAACCCATTAAAAGGCACTTAAATATTTTGTCTTGCCCATTTACCCTCTGAATGGCACACATACATAATCCATGTCTCAATTGTCTCAAGGCTTAAAGATCCTTCTTTAACCTGTCTCCTCCCCTTCATCTACACTGATTGAAGTGGGTTTAACAAGTGAATTCAATAAGGGATCATAGCTTTCACCTGGATTCACCTCGTCAGTCTATGTCATGGAAAGAGCAGGTGTTCCTAATGTTCTGTATACTCAGTGTACACCATCAGCTACAGAGACCACATGCGTCAGGGGAAAGAGGAGTATAACGCAGACAGACTGGTATCTCTCTAAGTGGAGAGATCAGTCTGTTCACACTGCCAATGGTCTCTAACTGAGGTGGACTAGATTTGAGTGTGAGTCACAGTGTCAAGTCCACACCTGTTCATTTTAGATGAGAATAAAAGACACACATAAAAAGCTAAGTATATGGAATAAAGAGTCTTAAAGTCTAAATCGTTCCTCACATAGTACCTTTAGATCCGAATCTTTGTCTTATTTATATATACTTTTCTTATGCTCCGTGTTGTATTTCCTGTGTTTATGCTGCATGTTGTATTTCCTGTGTTTATGCTCCATGTTGTATTTCCTGTGTTTATGCTCCATGTTGTAATTCCTGTGTTTATGCTCCATGTTGTATTTCCTGTGTTTATGCTCCATGTTGTATTTCCTGTGTTTATGCTCCATGTTGTATTTCCTGTGTTTATGCTCCATGTTGTATTTCCTGTGCTTATGCTGTCATGGTGTTGCCCTCTTTGAGTACAGCGAGCACCATCCCCCGCTCTCTGCTTCTACAACCAGACTGCTGTGGTCAGAGGTCGTAAATTCCTAAGGAAGACCCTGCCTCATGGACACACAGTTATAGAGAGTCGTTTTCATGGAGACAAATTAAATCCTTCCACCTCACAGAACGTGAGGTACGAACAAATTTCATGTTCCAGAGAAAGTGTAAAAGATCAGTGAAGAATCCAGCTACAAACTGGTGCGTTTGGCACAACTTGGCAAGCTCAAGAGAGACGGTGTGGCCACATTACCATAACGCTGTTTATATAATAGCCTCAGATATGAGGTTTACATCTAATTGTTGTATAAGATGAATGAGTGAGTATGATACTGTTTGAATAATGGTGTAATATGATTGTGGACTGTTTAATGAAGGAAAATACAATTCCCTTTTGATTTGAACTAAATCAGAGGACCGCCCCTGAGCCCAGTTAGGGTCAGACATCCTGAGACAGCCCTCTTCTGCCATTCTCAATAAAACCCCACTTTGAGAAATTATCAGTAGACCATGTTTTTCTCCATTAGGAGGGGGACTAAAGGTTGTAGACCATTGCTGAATCTTTTAACCATACCACGTGGTTAAAACTCTTAGACTATCGATACCGACAGAATAAGAACAAGTCTTTGATACAAATGACTAGTCTGCAGCTAGGAATTCGGCATCATTGAACGCGAAGAACGACAACCGCCGAAACAACCATTCTAATACGAATGTCACTTTGAACTATCCCCTCTAACCAAGACAGAGAGAGAGAGACGGACAATCCTACAAAAGAAATGAACTTTTCAACCAGCGATCAAGACGACACACTGAGCGTAAATATATATATTGATTGAAATTGTTCCCGAATGAGTGAGCGTTCATGTGTAAGGGATTAGCATTTTAATTGTTATAATTAACTCTGTAGTGACTTCTGAGTCGACCCCCATTGCCCATTTGTCTAACAAGCCGCCATGCCGGTTCAGCCCACTAGGGAACATTCTATCGTTTCATGTAACCATATTTACTGTTTGTTTATGCATTTCTGTGAATTACTTAGTTAGTAATAAATAAATGATTTAAGATAATTGATGTATGGATGACTCATAGTGAAGACTGGATTTGTGCAGATAACCAACAATTTACGACGTTTGGAATGAGACTAACGTGAGGTAAAATAAATAAATCATTAATCAGAAGACTATTGATCAGATATGAAAATATCTGAAAGGTTATATTGGGAAATTATAACTTTGTAATCTAAATACTTTCCTTGGTGCCCCTATTTCCTAGTTAATTACAGTTACACGATTAATTACTTTGATCGTGTTATACTAATTACAGAGAATCTTTGATAAAACGATGTCTTCAATTTCATGATAGTAAAGACACGACAATGCTCCATGTTGTATTTCCTGTGTTTATGCTCCGTGTTGTATTTCCTGTGTTTATGCTCCATGTTGTATTTCCTGTGTTTATGCTCCATGTTGTATTTCCTGTGTTTATGCTCCGTGTTGTATTTCCTGTGTTTATGCTCCATGTTGTATTTCCTGTGTTTATGCTCCATGTTGTATTTCCTGTGTTTATGCTCCGTGTTGTATTTCCTGTGTTTATGCTCCGTGTTGTATTTCCTGTGTTTATGCTCCGTGTTGTATTTCCTGTGTTTATGCTCCGTGTTGTATTTCCTGTGTTTATGCTCCGTGTTGTATTTCCTGTGTTTATGCTCCGTGTTGTATTTCCTGTGTTTATGCTACGTGTTGTATTTCCTGTGTTTATGCTCCGTGTTGTATTTCCTGTGTTTATGCTCCGTGTGGTATTTCCTGTGTTTATGCTCCGTGTTGTATTTCCTGTGTTTATGCTCCATGTTGTATTTCCTGCGTTTATGCTCCGTGTTGTATTTCCTGTGTTTATGCTCCATGTTGTATTTCCTGTGTTTGTACTACGTGCTGTATTTCCTGTGTTTATGCTCCGTGTTGTATTTCCTGTGTTTATGCTCCGTGTTGTATTTCCTGTGTTTATGCTCCGTGTTGTATTTCCTGTGTTTATGCTCCATGTTGTATTTCCTGTGTTTATGCTCCATGTTGTATTTCCTGTGTTTATGCTCCATGTTGTATTTCCTGTGTTTATGCTCCATGTTGTATTTCCTGTGTTTATGCTCCGTGTTGTATTTCCTGTGTTTATGCTCCGTGTTGTATTTCCTGTGTTTATGCTCCGTGTTGTATTTCCTGTGTTTATGCTACGTGTTGTATTTCCTGTGTTTATGCTCCGTGTTGTATTTCCTGTGTTTATGCTCCGTGTGGTATTTCCTGTGTTTATGCTCCGTGTTGTATTTCCTGTGTTTATGCTCCATGTTGTATTTCCTGCGTTTATGCTCCGTGTTGTATTTCCTGTGTTTATGCTCCATGTTGTATTTCCTGTGTTTGTACTACGTGCTGTATTTCCTGTGTTTATGCTCCGTGTTGTATTTCCTGTGTTTATGCTCCGTGTTGTATTTCCTGTGTTTATGCTCCGTGTTGTATTTCCTGTGTTTATGCTCCATGTTGTATTTCCTGTGTTTATGCTCCATGTTGTATTTCCTGTGTTTATGCTCCGTGTTGTATTTCCTGTGTTTATGCTCCATGTTGTATTTCCTGTGTTTATGCTCCGTGTTGTATTTCCTGTGTTTATGCTCCGTGTTGTATTTCCTGTGTTTATGCTCCGTGTTGTATTTCCTGTGTTTATGCTCCATGTTGTATTTCCTGTGTTTATGCTCCGTGTTGTATTTCCTGTGTTTATGCTCCGTGTTGTAATTCCTGTGTTTATGCTCCATGTTGTAT
>NC_048575.1:69186372-69233872 GCF_013265735.2 Oncorhynchus mykiss | reverse complement strand
GGAGAGAGTTAGAGGTAAAGGGAAGATAGACAGGGAGAAAGAGAGGGAAGGAGTTAGAGGTAAAGGGAAGATGGACAGGGAGAAAAAGAGGGAGAGAGTTAGAGGTAAAGGGAAGATAGACAGGGAGAAAGAGAGGGAAGGAGTTAGAGGTAAAGGGAAGATAGACAGGGAGAAAGAGAGGGAGAGGTAAAGAGGAAGATAGAGAGGGAGAAAGAGAGGGAGAGAGTTAGAGGCAAAGGGAAGATAGACAGGGAGAGAGGGAGAGGTAAGGAGGAAGATAGACAGGCGGAAAGAGAGGGAGAGAGTTAGAGATAAAGGGAAGATAGACAGGGAGAAAGAGTAGGAGACAAGGGCAGGGAGACAGAGACTAAACTTGTCCGGTACTTACTTGTAGCGTACTAACTTGTAGGGTACTAATTTGTAGGGTACTAACTTGTAGGGTACTTCCTCTCTGATAGAGAAGTGAGCTTGCCAAAGTTTTGGTATAAGATGACCCCTCCCTAACGCTTCAAAGCATCTGAAAGGAGGACAACCATAATTTCCCCACTTACAATCTGGCATGACTCCAAAAATGAGTCGTTCAATAGAACATGCAACTAACAGAACTATTTTGATGAGAGGGGGTCAGACATTAAGATGTTGTCATAAACCCACAGTAACATACTGCAACTGTGTGTATGTGTGTGTATGTGTGTGTACGTGTGTATGTGTGTGTGTGTGTGTGTGTGTGTGTGGGAGATTATTACCAAATAAGAGTAAGGCCTTTTTTCCCTCTGAGGGAAGGGCTCTGGAGCAGAAAGCCTGGCATTCCTACAAGAATACGGAAACTCGGAACATTTAACTCACTGTTGACGTTTCAATCACATGTCTGCAGCCAACACAAGCATCCGGCACGGCCCTGGTCAGGCAGAACGTTTCTCCAACGTTAGGGGGATGTTGGGACAGGGTTGTTTATTTTAAAAGGCATCATAACAATACTGAGGAAATGTGGTGCTTTTCTAGGGCTTTAATGCTTGCACCAGCTGTGCCCCGACCAAAACATAGCATAAACACCAGGCCCCTTCAGAGCTGTCACACACATACACACACACACGTACACACACACACACAGTCACACACACAGGCACACACACACGCACATACCACACACATACCACACACATACACACACATGTTTGTCACCAAGCTTAGGACTCTGGGTCTGAACACCTCCCTCTGCAACTGGATCCTAGACTTCCTTACAGGTCGACCACAGGTGGTGAGGGTGGGCAACATCACCTCCACCACGCTGCCCCTCAACACAGGGGCCCCACAGGGGTGTGTGCTTTGTCCCCTCCTGTTCCCCCACAACCGTGTAGCCACGCATAACTCCAACACCATCATTAAGTTTGCTGACGCCACAACAGTGGTAGGCCTGATCACCGACAACGATGAGACAGCCTACAGAGAGGTCAGAGACCTGGCAGTGTGGTGCCAGGACAACAACCTCTCCAACGTCAGCAAGACCAAGGAGCTGGGGGCACGTGCCATCCACATCGACGGGGGTTGCAGTGGAGCAGGTCAAGAGTTTCAAGTTTCTCAGTGTCCAAATCACTAAATACTTAAAATAGTCCAAACACACAAGCACAGTCGTGAAGAAGGCACAAACACGCCTCTTTCCCCTTAGGAGGTAGAAAAAGTTTGGCATGGGCACTCAAATCCTCAAAATGTTATACAGCTGTACCATTGGGAGCATCTTGTTAAAGACTCCAACCACCCAAGCCATATACTATTCTCTCTGCTTTAGCATGGCAAGCGGTACCAGTGTATCAAGTCTGGAACCAACAGCCTCTTGAACAGCTTACAGCATATCCCCAAGTAATCAGTCTGATAAATAGATAACAAAATAGCTACATGGACTATCTGACTTAACCTTGTATCTTTATTGACCTTTTAGTTGTATTTTTGCACTGTCTCTGTGTACACTCACAGACACTATACACTCACAGACACTATACACTCACATACCCTACACACTCACATACCCTAAACACTCACAGACACTATACACTCACAGACACTATACACTCACAGACACTATACACTCACAGACACTATACACTCACAGACACTATACACTCACAGACACTATACACTCACAGACACTATACACTCACATACCCTACACACTCACAGACACTATACACTCACATACCCTACACACTCACAGACACTATACACTCACAGACACTATACACTCACATACCCTACACACTCACATACCCTACACACTCACAGACACTATACACTCACATACCCTACACACTCACAGACACTATACACTCACAGACACTATACACTCACATACCCTACACACTCACAGACACTATACACTCACATACCCTACACACTCACAGACACTATACACTCACATACCCTACACACTCACAGACACTATACACTCAGACACTATACACTCACATACCCTACACACTCACAGACACTATACACTCACATACCCTACACACTCACAGACACTATACACTCACATACCCTACACACTCACAGACACTACACACTCACATACCCTACACACTCACAGACACTATACACTCACATACCCTACACACTCACAGACACTACACACTCACATACCCTACACACTCACAGACAATATACACTCACATACCCTACACACTCACATACCCTACACACTCACAGACACTACACACTCACATACCCTACACACTCACAGACACTATACTCTCACATACCCTACACACTCACAGACCCTACACACTCCCAGACCCTACACACTCCCAGACCCTACACACTCCCAGACCCTACACACTCACAGACCCTACACACTCACAGACCCTACACACTCACATACCCTACACACTCACATACCCTACACACTACCATACCCTACACACTCACATACCCTACACACTACCATACCCTACACTCACAGACTCTACACACTCACAGAGCCACTCACATACAAGCTGCTGCTACTCTGTTTATCTTATATCCCGTTGACTAATCACCTTACCCCTTTACTGTACATATTTACCTCCATCACTCATGTCCCTGCACATTGTAAATATGCTATTGGAACTGACCCTGTATATACAGTAGTATGCTTACTTACTTATTGTGTTCTTCATATTTCTTCTAATTTCTCTTTTTTATAGTATTACATTGTTATTGATTATTGCATTGTTGGGTTTTGAGTTGACAAGAAATGCATTTCACTGTACCTGTGCATGTGCCATTAAAACCTGAAACACACACACACACACACACACACACACACACACACACACACACACACACACACACACACCTTGAACTACCTGATGATTGCAGATATGGGCACAGATATGGGCACAGAGAGTTTTTCACACCAGTATTACTCATCCCATGGTTGGGTCCTGATTCAAAGACCTGGAAGTCGAATACAGAGATCAAGTATTCATTGTCATTTAATTAAAGGAATTAAAGGTCCTGTTTTTCACTGGTTCATCCTAGTAAAAGGGACAACAGTGGCCTAGCCTAACCTCTCCCCCTCCCTCTCTCCTCCATCCTCCCTCTCTCCTCCATCCTCCTCCTCCCTCTCTCCTCCATATTCCTCCTCCCTCTCTCCTCCATCTTCCTCCTCCCTCTGTCCTCCATCCTCCTCCCCTCTTCCTCCTCCCTCTCTCCTCCCCTTTTCCTCCCCTCTTTCTCCTCCCCTCTTCCTCCTCCTGCTCCCTCTCTCCTCCCCTCTTCCTCCTCCCTCTCTCCTCCCCTCTTCCTGCTCCCTCTCTTCTCCCATCCTCCCAACCCTGGAGTAGCCAAAGGAGAGGCAGATGTTTCCTCTCCCAAAATTCCTCTCCCACCTTCCCTTCCCTCACTGGAACAACATAAGACTTCCCTCGCTTGCACACACACACACACACACACACACACACACACACACACACACACACACACACACACACACACACACACACACACACACACACACACACACACACACACACACACACACACACACACACACACACACACACACACACACACACACACACACACACACACACACACACACACACACACACACACAAACTGAAATGCTGGCCAGCCGGGGTGAGAGATTTAGCGCCTCTTTGTCGGCTGCTAGCCCTGCCATGGTCAAACCTAAGCTTCCTGCTCCACAAAACACATCCTCTAACTGCCTTCACACACACGCATGCACACACACACACACTCACACACAGGGTTCCTCTCACACTCCTAAAAATATTACTTCTGGGCTGAGGCCATTATACAATTCTACAGCACCCCACCACTCAACAGGGGCCACGCTCTGGGACTCACTAAATAAGACCCTTGAGAGACAGCCACAGATATAGTACATGGACACAACAAGTGTGTGTGTGTGTGTGTGCGTGCGTGCGACTGAGTGCGTGCATGCATGTGTGTGAGTGTGTGTGTGTGTGTGCGACTGTGTGCTTGCGTGCATGTGTGTGAGTGAGTGAGTGAGTGAGTGAGTGAGTGAGTGAGTGAGTGAGTGTGTGTGTGTGTGTGTGTGTGTGTGTGTGCGACTGTGTGCTTGCGTGCATGTGAGTGAGTGTGTGTATGATTGTGGGCCATATGGCCTGTGTGTATTATAAGGGTGTTGGATTACCTTGCGGTGCAGTGGGACTCGTGACAATCACCTTTCATGTGTGAGTATGTGTTGGAACAGGACATGCAGTCAAAGGAAACTGAGGCAATGCTATCAGTGTGGCCGTTTCTACAGCATAAGACACAGCCCCAGGTAACGAGCTGTGTGACGCAAGTGTGTATGTGCGTGTGTTCGTGTGTGTGGTCGTGCCAGCGTGCATGTGTGTGTGACCAGCTCCAAGACGGGCCATTAATGATGTGACGTCACCTCAACCTCACATGTCCACACAGGGTTAGCGCCAGCGGCCGGCATCAGCATCCTGAGAGATGGGCTGGGAGTGATCTAATTTCCTCCATGGCTGCCAGCACTAACAGGACCGCCACTAACAAGGTCCACCAACTCTCACAGGAGGAGGGTCAGAGGCCAGGGTGACACACACCAACACACAATGTCATGATCACACCTTTCACACCACTGCTCTGGAACAGCCTTTATGGTTAGGTCCCAGTGTGTTTATAGGCAGTGTGTGTGTCAGCTTTCATTTCGTACATAACTATGACAAACAACCTATTTTTCCTGACAAAGATAACGAGTCGAGATGCCATGAAAAAAAACCTGTGACAAATTAGTTTTCATTTTAGTTGACGAAAATGTGACGAGACTAGAATTCCACCTGAGACTAATACACATTCAATTTGCCATCAAGATCCTTTTCATCTGTTTTGTCCAATCATAAGCAAACATACCTTTGCAGACTATTTAATGCGATCCTCTCATTGGCAGAATTAACGTCTTTCAGTTGCGTGATCTGATTGAGTTGGGCCTCCTTTCCCAGAGCCTTCGTAGCGTTAAGCTCATCGTTAGAACCATCTTACGATGTATCTTTCGCAGCCAATCTGTTTCCCAGAGCCTTCGTTACTAACGTTGCTCTTGAAAGCCTTTGTACAACTACGAGTGATCTAGACCACTCGTAGAGCAGCCACAGTGCTTCGTCAGATGTATTTTCACTTTCCGTGGAACTTTCTCCGCTAAACATAGAATCAAGATGTTTAGGCTATACGTTTTTGTCTGACTGTGACTGCAGATAACTTCAGAACAAAGTGGACTACAAATACAAAGTTGCCAAAGTATTTGCGATTGTTACAAACAACTTTATAATAATAATAATAATAATAAAACAATACTTTGATTGAAAATTGAAATGACTGCATTAAAATAAAAATAGGCTACATGGGCCTATATATTTACATTGCCTTCAGAAACTATTCATACCCCTTGATGTTTTTAACAATTTGAAAATGAAATACAGATATATCTCAATTACATAATTCACACCCCTAAGTGAATACATTTTAGAATCACCTTTGGCAGCAATTACAACTGTGAGTCTTTCTGGGTATGTCTAAGAGCTTTACACACCTGAATTTTACAATATTTGCACATTATTATTAAAAAAATTATTCAAGCTCTGTCAAATTGGTTATTGATCATTGCTAGACAGTAATTTCAAGTCTTGCCATAGATTTCCTTTTCATTTCGAAAAACATAATTCCACTTTGACATTTTGGGCTATTGTGTGTAGGCCAATGACACTAAATCTAAATGTAATCCATTTTAAATTCAGGCTGTAACACAACTAAATTTGTAAAAAGTCAAGGGGTGTGAATACTTTCTGAAGGCACTCTAAATCATATTAAAATATTTAATGGGTGGCGCAGGCGCAGGTCTAGGGCACTGCATCGCAGCGCTAGCTGTGCCACCAGAGACTCTGGGTTCGCGCCCAGGCTCTGTCGCAGCCGGCCGCGACCGGGAAGTCCGTGGGGCGACGCACAATTGGCCTAGCGTTGTCCGGGTTAGGGAGGGTTTGGCCAGTAGGGATATCCTTGTCTCATCACGCACCAGCGACTCCTGTGGCGGGCGCAGTGCGTGCTAATCAAGGTCGACAGGTGCACAGTGTTTCCTCCGAAACTTTGGTGCGGCTGGCTTCCGGGTTGGATGCGCGCTGTGTTAAGAAGCAGTGCGGCTTGGTTGGGTTGTGTTTCGGAGGACGCATGGCTTTTGACCTTTGTCTCTCCCGAGCCCGTACGGGAGTCGTAGCGATGAGACAAGATAGTAACTAATAAAAAATTGGATACCATGAAATTGGGGAGAAAAAGGGGGTAAAAATTCTAAAAAATTTAAAATAAATTATATTGAGTTTTATTTTGCTACTAGGCTACTAGTCTGTCATTTTTGCCTCAATATGTTTAATGATGTGTGACAAGATGTGTGCAACGATGTGCCCAACCTGTGGTTTAATAAGCCGCCTCAATATTTGCAGCCATACAGTAGTTGTAAATATCTTTCTAGGAGCTGATCCATCATCAGTATTGTGTTATAATTCTAATCTTAAGGAAATATTTGAGTGGAGAAGGCTGATCCGAGAGCAGCGTTGCTTTTCTTTGGATCCTATCAGTATCGACACATGGTTTAACAATGCACTTAGCGAACGTTCTCTCTACGTGCATGTTCGGGAAACACTCTTAAAAAGTTAGCTGGTAAATAATGATGCAACTGGTACGATCATCGTAATGCTTAAGTTACATCACAACTGGTACGATCATCGTAATGCTTAAGTTACATAGCAACTGGTACGATCATTGTAATGCTTAAGTTACATCGCAACTGGTACGATCATCGTAATGCTTAAGTTACATCACAACTGGTACGATCATCGTAATGCTTAAGTTACATCACAACTGGTACGGTCATCGTAATGCTTAAGTTACATCACAACTGGTACGATCATCGTAATGCTTAAGTTACATCGCAACTGGTACGATCATTGTAATGCTTAAGTTACATCGCAACTGGTATGATCATCGTAATGCTTAAGTTACATCACAACTGGTACGATCATTGTAATGCTTAAGTTACATCACAACTGGTACGATCATCGTAATGCTTAAGTTACATCACAACTGGTACGATCATCGTAATGCTTAAGTTACATCACAACTGGTACGATCATCGTAATGCTTAAGTTACATCACAACTGGTACGATCATCGTAATGCTTAAGTTACATCACAACTGGTACGATCATCGTAATGCTTAAGTTACATCGCAACTGGTACGATCATCGTAATGCTTAAGTTACATCACAACTGGTAGGATCATCGTAATGCTTAACTTCTTGCGACTAGGTGGCGCTATTAAAAATGTTGGATAAAAAAGGTTCCCGTTTTAAACAAGATATTTTGTCACGAAAAGATGCTCGACTATGCATATAATTGACAGCTTTGGAAAGAAAACACTCTGACGTTTCCAAAACTGCAAAGATATTGTCTGTGCGTGCCACAGAACTGATGTTACAGGCAAAACCCAGATAAAAATCCAACCAGGAATTTTTTTAAACCGCCTCATGCCAATGACTCCTTATATGGCTGTGAATGAGCTACGAATGAGCTTATTCCCCAAGGTGTCTACAGCATTGTGACGTCTTTTTAGGCATTTCCATTGAAGAATGGCTGTAAGGGACCATATATAGCATGTGGTCACATGGTGTCTCCCGCAGAAAATCTTGCGTAAAATACTGAGGTAGCCATTTTTCCAATCGCTTCTTATGAGAAACCAATTGCCTCGACGGATATATTATCGAATATATATGTTAAAAACACCTTGAGGATGGATCCTAAACAACGTTTGCCGTGTTTCTGTCGATATTATGGAGCAAATTTTGAAAAAAGTTTGCCGTTATAGTTGTAGCATTTTCCGGTCGATTTCTCAGCCAAGCATGATGAAGAAACGGGAGCTATTTCGCCTACAAAAATAATATTTTTGGAAAAAAGGAACATTTGCTATCTAACTGGGAGTCTCCTGAGTGAAAACATCCGAAGTTCTTCAAAGGTAAATTATTTAATTTGATTGCTTTTCTTATTTTCGTGAAAATGTTGCCTGCTGCTAGCAGAGCCTAGCATAGCATTATGCCATGATAAACTTACACAAATGCTTGTCTAGTGTTGGCTGTAACGCATATTTTGAAAATCTGAGATGACAGTGTTGTTAACAAAAGGCTAAGCTTGTGTTTGAATATATTTAATTCATTTCATTTGCGATTTTCATGAATAGGAAAAGTTTCTAGGGGTATTTATGTCTGCTGCGTTATGCTAATGCATTTGAGGCTATGATTATGCTCCCGGATACGGGATTGCTCGTCGCAAGAGGTTTTAAGTTACATCACAACTGGTACGATCATCGTAATGCTTAAGTTACATCACAACTGGTACGATCATCGTAATGCTGAAGTTACATCACAACTGGTACGATCATCCTAATGCTTAAGTTACATCACAACTGGTACGATCATCGTAATGCTTAAGTTACATCACAACTGGTACGATCATCGTAATGCTGAAGTTACATCACAACTGGTACGATCATCCTAATGCTTAAGTTACATCACAACTGGTACGATCATCGTAATGCTTAAGTTACTGGGAAACGAGGCCCTGATCTGCCCGGCTCTCCCACACAGCTCAGGCTGTCACTTCAGTCACTTCAGTCTCTTTTGAACTGATGTGCAGCCCACTTCAACTGGAGCTAACCTAAGACAGCTTTGATCACATCCCATGTGCAGTTATTCATCTCACATTTCCCAAATGCGAGTGCAGTTGTTTTTTGTAATGATACTTGCTGAATATTAGGAGTGCAGTAATATTACTGCCATTGTTGGAAAGCTCAGATTCTCCCCTTTTAAATGAAACCAATGTTTTTTACCCTCATCTCAAGGCTATGACAGGGAGAAAAGAGCATATGCCTAAATTGTTTAACCTGCAGCCAAGGATTTGTGGCCTACACGGTACAATAGCAGTGTGCCAGCTATATGGGGGGATAGTAAGACTAGTTGAACAAGGCTATCTTAATGTGCACATCATGGAAGGTAAATATGAATTATTTCATGGAGAAAAAATGCACTGATAAATATATGACAAAATTACTGACTAAAACTAGACTAAAATTGTCCAGAGTTTGAGTCGACAACTAAAACTAAGTAGGATGAAATGACAAAATGTGACAAAGACTAAAACGTATTTTAGTCATAAAGGCTAAAACTAAATCTAAAATATCTGCCAAAATTAACACTGCTGTGTGTGTGTGTGTGTGTGTGTGTGTGTGTGTGTGTGTGAGCTCACAACGCCATTCATAGAGGGTGATTCTTCACTCCAAGGCATCCAATCTCAATTGACCAGGGCAGGTATTTGTGGATTGGGGTCACAAGAGTGGGGGAGAGAGGGAGGGAATAGAGAGAGGAAGAGAGCGAGAGAGGGAGAAAGAGAGACAGAGAGAGGGAGAAAGAGAGACAGAGAGAGAGAGAGGGAGAAAGAGAGACAGAGAGAGACGATTGAGAATGGACCAGGTCAGGTATTTGTGGATTGGGTTCGCAAGAGTGGGGGGGGGGGGGGGTCAGGTGATGAGCAGGGGGTGCAGGGTTAGGTGTTGATGAGAAATATAGAAGTTGAAAAATGATAAAGTCCTGTGGAGCATTTCCCCCAGCAGCCATCCACACCTGATTATATTTTTCCCTTTGAACCCAAAGACAAAAAGGGCACAGGGTAAACGGAACGTGGTGTGTGTGCGTGTCCTACCTGTCTAGGGCAGTGCTGGTTGCCATACTCCTAGCGAAGCCCTTTAGCCCCAGGTGTCTGAAGTAGGGGATGCAGGAGAGGTTGGCAGCCATGACAGCCAAGGAGTCTGATGGGTTCACAAAGAAACCATTCTCACCCAGGATCATATATCGGTCCTGCGAATACACACACCAATACATACCCTCTTCAACCAGACAACAATCCATGGAGAACTAACCAATACATTATTGATAAAAACAGCATGTTAAAGATGAATATCGTTGTTACTCCCGTCCCCTACCAGTTGATAAACTGTTGTTTTAATTGCATCTGTCACAATCAAATCAAATGTATGGGACACCTACTTCCTACTAAGATGCATCATCGTGAGCACCGGGGGAGGGCTCCAATAGGACGCAATACAGTAACATAATTCTCCTGATGCTAGGCTAGGTAATTGAGTTAGGCTAATGTGCGTGAGCATGGCACTGCTAGAAATTACTATGTGAAAATGTTGTGGAAAAAATGTGACGTTTGTTTTGTCACAGATATTAGCTGGTTCCATTGCTTAACATCCTGTTATTGACCAGCATATAAATACAGACAAAAACATGGCAATTCCAAGTTCCCAAGTTCCCCTGTGTCCACATAGGTCCAGTGCTTGATTTGGCTTGCTGTCATGGAACCAAAGGAATAGTCCCAACCTGCCCATTTTAGCAGATTCAAACATGGTCCTCAAACATGCTCATCAGCTCTCCAGAATGTGTATTCTAGTACTTTGCATTATTACATCCACTGTTTCTCTCCTCCTTTCAGTTTCAGCTGTCTCACCCCGTCTGCATCGAGCGCAGCTCCGAAACCAAAGTCTCCACCCTTCATGGCATCGACCAATGGGGCTGCATATGTGAGGCTGGGCTCTGGAGGCCGGCCCCCAAAGTCCTCCAGGGGGACACAGTTGACGGCAGCGTTGGCAGGAGCACCCAGCTCATCACACAGGATACGCCGTACATACGGACCCATCACTGACAATAGAATAGAAAATAATAAAATAGAACACCATGAACATACCACAGCAGTGAGCGCCTGATACAATACTGTTACCAATCTGGTCTTTGCGAGTGTTATCTCACCTCCATTCATGGCGTCTACGCGTATCTTCAGCTGTTCAGGTCCTGTCAGAAGGGTCTTGATGGCGCTGAAGTCAAAGATGGTTCTCAGCAGGTTGAGGTACACCTCCACTGAGTCCACTATCTCAACTACCAACACACAGGACAGGAGAGGAGTCTATTACAGGGGCTGAGTCACTGGCTTACTAGGGCTCTTTCATACCGTCCCTAGGAGGGGTGCGTCACTTGAGTGGGTTGAGTCACTGATGTGATCTTCCTGTCTGGGTTGGCGCCCCCCCCTTGGGTTGTGCCGTGGCGGAGATCTTTGTGGGTTATACTCGGCCTTGTCTCAGGATGGTAAGTTGGTGGTTGAAGATATCCCTCTAGTAGTGTGGGGGCTGTGCTTTGGCAAAGTGGGTGTGGTTATATCCTTTCTGTTTGGCCCTGTCCGGGGGTGTCATCGGATGGGGCCACAGTGTCTCCTGACCCCTCCTGTCTCAGCCTCCACTATTTATGCTGCAGTAGTTTACGTGTCGGGGGGCTAGGGTCAGTTTGTTATATCTGGAGTACTTCTCCTGTCCTATCCGGTGTCCTGTGTGAATTTAAGTATGCTCTCTCTAATTCTCTCTTTCTCTCTTTCTTTCTCTCTCTCGGAGGACCTGAGCCCTAGGACCATGCCTCAAGACTACCTGACATGATGACTACTTGCTGTCCCCAGTCCACCTGGCCGTGCTGCTGCTCCAGTTTCAACTGTTCTGCCTGTGATTATTATTATTTGACCATGCTGGTCATTTATGAACATTTGAACATCTTGGCCATGTTCTGTTATCTCCATCCGGCACAGCCAGAAGAGGACTGGCCACCCCACATAGCCTGGTTCCTCTCTAGGTTTCTTCCTAGGTTTTGGCCTTTCTAGGGAGTTTTTTCCTAGCCACCGTGCTTCTACACCTGCATTGCTTGCTGTTTGGGGTTTTAGGCTGGGTTTCTGTACAGCACTTTGAGATATCAGCTGATGTACGAAGGGCTATATAAATAAATTTGATTTGATTTGATTTTGTGTGTATCTGCATGTGTATATCCACCCAATAGTACATATGCTACTTTGCATGCAAGAACAGGGTGTATGTGTGGTGTATGGCGCGTGTGAGAGTAGCATGGCGCGTGTGTATGCTCTGTGTGTGTGTCCAGTACCTCTGAAGGGTTTGAACTTGTTCTCCAGGTCAAAGTCGTGGCGTCCCAGTCTGGCCAGGTCTATGTGGAGGTCAGGACAGATGGTGTACTCCTCCAGGGTCCTGCTCACCTGGGCAATCTTCTCCATCACTGTGTCCGGAGACGGGCCTATCGGGGGGAGAGGACACAGTTACCATGGAAACCATTGTTTTCAAATGAAGTGGCCTATTGCTGGTCAATTGTTGTTGTTATACCTGTTTAACAAGAGTGATAGAAGCATACGGTGTGTGTTGGAAATAAGGCACCACCGATGAGTATTCATAAGAAGTTAAATAACATTATTCTCTATATTGAGAAGTCATATTACTGAGAAGTCATATTATATATACTATACATACAAAAGTATGTGGACAGGACACCGCTTCAAATGACTAGATTCAGCTATGTCAACCACACCCGTTGCTGACAGGCGTATAAAATTGAGCACACAGCCATGCAATCTCCATAGACAAACATTGGCCTTACTGAATTGCTCTGTGACTTTCAACGTTGCACCGTCATTGGATGTCACCTTTCCAACTTGTCAGTTCGTCAAATTTTTGCCCTGCTAGAGCTTCCCCGGGTCAACTGTAAGTGCTGTTAATGTGGACTGGAAACGTCTAGGAGCAACAACGGCTCAGCCGCAAAGTGGTAGGCCACACGAGCTCACAGAACGGGACGACTGACTGCTGAAGTGCGTAGAACGTAAAAATCTTTGTCCTCGGTTGCATCACTCACTACCGAGTTCCAAACTGCTTCTGGAAGCAACGTCAGCACAATAACTGTTTGCCAGGAGCACAAGCCTAAGATCACCATTCGCAATAGGAAGCGTCAGCTGGAGTGGTGGAAAGCTCGCTGCCACTGGACTCTATAGCAGTAGAAACGTGTTCTCTAGAGTGATGAATCATGCTTCACCATCTGGCAATCCACTGGACAAATCTGGGTTTGGCAGATGCCAGGAGAACGCTACCTGCCCCAATGCATTGTGACAACTGTAAAGTTTGGTGGAAGAGGAATAATGGTCTGTTTTTCATGGTTCTGGCCTGTTAGTTCCAGTGAAGGGAAATCTTACCGCTACAGCATACAGCGATATTCTAGATGATTCTGTGCTTCCAACTTTGTGGCAACAATTTGGGGAAGGCCCTTTCCTGTTTCAGCATGACAATGCCCCCATGCACAAAGCGAGGTCCATAACGAAATGGTTTGTCGCGATCGGTGTGGAAGATCTTCACTGGGCTGCACAGAGCCCTGACCTCAACCCCATCGAACACCTTTGGGATGAATTGGAATGCTGACTGCAAGCCAGGCCTAATCGCCCAACATCAGTGCCCGACCTCACTAATGCTCTTGAGGCTGAATGGAAGCAAGTCCTTGCAGCAATGTTCCAACATCTAGTGAAAAGCCTTCCCAGAAGAGTGGTGGCTGTTATAGCAGCAAAGGGGGGACCAACTCCATATTAATGCAGTGTATATAGTGTGTTAGCAATGCATAATATGCTATATGTGAGATTGTAAGAAGCTACTGGTATCATGACGAAGCAACTGGGGTCATGTAGACATTCATAAAGAAGACATTGTGTAGAGTCCTTTTGAGAGCCACAGTCACAGATTCACAGTCACAGAGCCATAGTCACAGTCACAGAGCCACGGTCACAGGGCCACAGAGATAACTGGTGTGAGATGAGGAGAGCAACACCACTTTGATCTATGTATATGACTGGAAGATGACTGAGATTTTAAGCATTTCAACTGAAAGTTCTACAGCTGTTGTATTCTGCGCACGTGACAAATACACTTTGATTCCACAGCAAAGCTCTGGGGACTTGGAAGGAAGGCCATGATGGCACTCCGAGAATATGAGTCTTCCTTTTCTAAAGGAAACATGGATAGCTGCTGGGACTATGAAAGGACTATGGTGCCAACTCCCTCACCTCAGGTAATAAACCACCAATCTTGTATTTGTATAGCACCTTTAACAAATGCATATATCTCAAAGTGCTCAATTACAACCTAAAGCCAACAAGAGCAAGCAGGAGAATCTGGGGCAAGAAAATGACTTAGGTAGGAAGACATCCATCAATCATTTAACTTACTAACAGCTGGCAGATTGACAGCAATCAGTCAAATTATCGCCTCACCTCCATTGGCCACATTGAATTTGACCCCAAAGTCTCCCCCGGGGCCTCCTGGGTTGTGACTGGCTGTCAGAATGATTCCACCAATGGCCTTGATCTTCCTGATGATGCAGGACACAGCAGGGGTGGACAGGAGGCCGTTGTGGCCAATCACCAGACGGCCAATCTGACAGACACACAGACAGAGTGAGAGTTGAAGGAACTTCAGCTGAATGAATCTCATTCTGGGACCTATCTTCATATAGAGGTGATTACTTTACGTGAACATGTAGGGATATAGTACACACAGTAATTGTACAATGCATTATTATTCAACCTTAAAGCATGTACAAAAATTGCAACTCAGTAATAAAAAGGCCTATTATTGTAGACTAGCTCAGTGTAGCTTCAGCCTACAGAATGATTTCATTCACATTTCTTTATCGTAACGATCTTCATCTCTTTTGTCAAGTGTTATTTTTTAGAACAAGTCACATGGCTCCTGTCATGATGCTCAGGGCGTCATCTTTCCAGAAGCGTCCAGAAGTTGGCACCGATGAAGGGAAGGATGCAGACGTATTACCACGCTCAGACTAGGTTACATTCCAGACGGTCATCTTCGGCGTCCACATCCATTTACTGAAGAAAAGTCTCACATGTTTTGGCCCTGGGCTAGTGTTTCAACTACTCTAAATAAAAGTGTCCTCATTCACGGGGAATTCATTTTTATGACGTTGGAGCAATCTCCTCACTTCTTGATTCAGAGAGATTGAGAGAGCTATATTTATGTTTATTTATTTTCCCTTTTGTACTTTAACTATTTGCACATCATTACAACACTGTATATATACATAATATGACATTTGAAATGTCTTTATTGTTTTGGAACTTCTGTGAGTGTTATATTTACTGTACATTTTTATTGTTTATTACACTTTTGTTTATCATCTATTTCACTTGCTTTGGCATTGTTAACATACGTTTCCCATACCAATAAAGCCCTTGAGAGAGATAGAGAGAGAGAGAGAGAATACCCCATAATAACAAAGTGATTTTTTTAATATAAATATATATACATTTAAATAAATATATATACATATATTGAAAATGAAATACAGAAACATGTCATTTACATAAGTATTCACACCCCTGAGTCAATACTTTGTAGAAGCACATTTGGCAGACACCGCTTTGGATCAATAGGGCCCTTTGCACTTTACATCTGCCATGCCCTGTCAGCAACCCTGTTATAGGCCTATCATCATTCCATACTCTGCCCCCAGCATTTCACAAATATTTGTTCAAGGTCTTCCCAGCGCTTATATCCTGAGTTTGGCTTGTGGCCACTAAACTGACTGGGTATCCCCAAAGCCTTGAGAGGCGTGGGCAGGAAAGGAGTGGACGAGGGATGGAACAGCCGATAAGGCAGACAGGAGACATTTGGCTGGGCCAGCAAAAAAACAGACCCATCTCAAAACAAATACATTCCCCTCAGATTTTCCTTTGGCACTTCACCAAGCTTGATATCGCACAGATCTGAGAACAGTGTCCTTTCCAAGCGCTCTGCGGAATTGGGTAACGGCCTAATGGGTAATGGCCAGTCAAGCAGACATGCGCAAACACACACGCTGACACTTGGATAGGCTTTAGGACCTACAGTGCCTTCAGAAAGTATTCACACCCCGTGACTTATTCCACATTTGTTGTGTTACAGCCTAAATTCAAAAAGGATTACATTGCAAAAAAAATCACCAGTCTACAAATTTTGCAAATGTATTTAAAATGAAATACATAAATGTCTATTTTACATTAAGTATTCACTGTGACTGTGACTATGGCTCTGTGACTGTGAATCTGTGACTCTGGCTCTGAGACTGTAACTCTGTGACTATGGCTCTGTGACCCTGTGACTCTGTGACTGTGAATCTGTGACTGTGGCTCTCAAAAGGACTCTACACATTGTCTTCTTTATCAATGTGTACATGACCCCCTGAGTCAATACTTTGTAGAAGCACCTTTGGCAGTGATTACAGCTGTGAGATGTCCTGGGTAAGTCTCTAAGAACTTTCCACACTCGGATTGTGCAACATTTACCCATTATTCTTTTAGCATTCTTCCAAGCTCTGGCAAATTGGTTGTTTATAATTTGTCGACAACGATTATCAGGTCTTGCCATATATTTTCAAGTTGATTTAGATCAAAACTGTGACTTAGCCACTCAGGAACATTCTCTGTCTTCTTGGTAAGCAACTCCAGTGTAGATTTGGCTTTTCCACATTTTTTGCAGTTTAACTTCAGTGCCTTGTTGCAAACAGGATGCATGTTTTGGAATATTTTATTCTGTACAGGCTTCCTTATTTTTACTCTGTCAATTAGGTTAGTATTGTGGAGTAACTACAATGTGGTTGATCCATCCTCCTATCACAGCCATTAAACTCTGCAACTGTTTTATAGTCACCAGTGGCCTCATGGTGAAATCCCTGAGCTGTTTCCTTCCTCTCCGGCAACTGAGTTAGGAAGGACGTCTGTATCTTTGTAGTGACTAAGT
This sequence comes from Oncorhynchus mykiss, assembly GCF_013265735.2. Classification (NCBI taxonomy): domain Eukaryota; kingdom Metazoa; phylum Chordata; class Actinopteri; order Salmoniformes; family Salmonidae; genus Oncorhynchus; species Oncorhynchus mykiss. The sequence goes on along the minus strand of NC_048575.1, from coordinate 69,216,658 downwards.
GTAATTAATAACTTCATTATTCTCAGAGGGATATTCAATGTCTGCTTTTTAATTATTTATTTTTTTACCCATCTACCAACAGGTCCCCTTCTTTGCAAGGCACTGGAAACCTCCCTAGTCTTTGTGTTTGAATCTGTGCTTGAAATTCACTGCTCAACTGAGGGACCTTACAAATAATTGTATGTGTGGGGTACAGATGAGGTGGTCATTAAAAAATCTTGTTAAACCATATTATTGCACACAGAGTGAGTCCATGCAACTTGTTATGTAACTTGTTAAGCACATTTTTACTCCTGAACTTATTTATGTTTGTCATAACAAAACATTTCAGCTTTTCATGTTGAATTCATTTGCAAACATATTGTGTGTAAGCCAGTGACACAACATCGCAATTTAATCTATTATAAATTCAGGCTGTAACACAACAAAATGTGGAAAAATTCAAGGGGTGTGAATACTTTCTGAAGGCACTCTAAATCACATTGAAATCATATTGCGATTATTATTATTATCTGACCCTGCTGGTCATCTATGAACATTTGAACATCTTGGCCATGTACTGTTATAATCTCCACCTGGCACAGTCAGAAGAGGACTGGCCACCCCTCATAGCCTGGTTCCTCTCTAGGTTTATTCCTAGGTTCCTGCCTTTCTAGGGAGTGTTTCCTAGCCACCGTGCTTCTACATCTGCATTAATTGCTGTTTGGATTTTAGGCTGGGTTTCTGTATAGCACTTTGTGACATTGGCTGATGTAAAAATGACTTACTTAAGGCAAAAATGAAAGGAGGGTGCTTGGGTAGGCGTATAACGCAAACATCTAGCAACCCAAAGTTTAGATGTTTTAGCTAATTAGCAACTACTTTGTTAGCTAACCCTTCCCCTAACCCTAACCTTAAAACCTTTTAGCTAACCTTTCCCCTAACCCTAACCTAACTTCTAAGCTTAACCCCAACTCTAACCCCTAGAGATAGCTAATGATAGCATCAGTCACCTAGCCACCTAGCTAACAATAGCCACAACAAATTGGAATTCGTAACATATCATACGTTTTTTGCAAATTCATAACCTATTGTATGAATTGCAATTCATAACATTTCATACGAATTGTAATTTGTAACATACGATACGAATATGATGATGGATTAATACATACAATACGAAACGTAACATATCATACGAATTGGAAAGTCTCAGATTTACATAGAGTATAGTACGAAATGCTCTTGCGACTACATTTATATTTATTCTGTTGTTGGAGTACACTCAGACCATTCCAACACAGAAAATAGGATTTTTAACATAGTTAATTACCATTTTTTTGGAAGGAAAACAATTTCACTCATATTGTAATTAATTATAGGTCATATTTCATAGAAGTCTGGAAACACTGGACAGTTACTTTAAAACCAGGGATTTTTGTTCTCTAAATGAAACTACCCCTCCAGCCGTCTGGCCGTGTTGGTGGGTAACCTTCATTAATTGAGACAAGTACTGTATGTAGCCCTATGTCATGTGGCAAACTTTCCTCATTAGAGAGCCTTATCTTTTGCTTAGTGTACCCCCCCACCCATATTCATGTGTGTTGTCCAAATAATGTGCTAGCAGGGAATATGTTTTACCTGATAGAATCCTTTAACTTTGTGCTACATTCCACAGGGCCTACACACAACCAAGGCCATACTGTTGATCTGGTGCTGTCCTATGGTCTGAATATTGACGACTTGGAAACTATTGATGTGTGTGTCTCTGACCATCTCAGTATTGTTTTTTTTTAAAGCTTTTTAAAATTATTTCTGCCAAAGTCTCACTTTAAATATTCTGTCAGACTCTCACTTTAAATAATCTGCCAGAGTTTCACTGTAAATCATCTGCCAGAGTCTCACCTTAAATCATCTACCAGAGTCTCACCTTCAATCATCTGCCAGAGTCTCACCTTAAATCATCTGCCAGAGTCTCACCTTAAATGATCACACTCGTGCTTTAAAAAAGGAACTTAGAAAGGCTGGAAGCAAATGGAAGACCTGAGAACTTCAAGTATTCTATGAGATAATGAAGGATTTGATGAGAAATTACAATGTTGAGGTTAAGGATGCAAGAGCGAACTACTTCTCTACTCTGATCTCTGAGAAAATTCTGTTTAAGACAATTGTGTGTGTTGTTCTTGGATGTGGTCCCTACTAGACTACTAAAATATGTTATGCATACTGTTACATTCTGTCTATTGTAAATCGCTCCCTGACCTCTGGCTCCTTTCCAGCCTATTTGAAACTGCTCTGGTTCAACCTCTCCTTAAAAAGTCCAATCTAGACCCTTCCTCACTGAGTAATTATAGTCTTATCTTTAAACTTCCTTTGTATCCAAGATTTTAGAAAAAGTTGTTTTTAATCTATTGGTGGCTCATTTGAGCATGTACAATTTATTAGACAAATTCCAGTTGGCTCCCGCTCACTTCACAGCATGGAAACTTCTTCATTGAAAGTTAGTAATGACCTTCTGTTGACTGCCGATTCCAGAATCCAGATACAGAATGATCTATCGTAGTTCTTTTGGAACCCAGTTTGATAACATTCTTGTCGACCGGCGGGAGAGGTGGGTGGGAATCTCCGGCGCTGCCCTCGATTGGTTCAGGTCATATTTGAGTTGCAGACGTTTCTCGGTGAGCATGGGTGGTTCAGATCAAGCTAGCCTGGCTACCTTACACAAGTGTCTAGCTGACATTGAATGTTGGATGTCTGACATCTTTCTCCAGCTCAATGATAAGAAATCCAAGTATTTTTTTCTCTATCCCCCACCTTGATAGAACCCAGATTGAAAATAGCTTTGGTCCTATATCCACCAATGTAAAGCTGCCTGACAGAACCCTTGCTGTCTTCTTTGAACCTGATCTGAACTTTGAGCTACATGTGGCTCAGTTGGTAGGGCATTATCCTTGGGTTGCTGGTTTGAGTCCCATGGGTGACCAGTATGAAAATGTATACACTCACTACTGTAATTCGCTATGGATAAGATTGTTGACGTAAATGTAATGTCAAGAAGGTTGTCCTGCTTTTATCATTTAAGAAATAGAGCTAAAGTCAAGCCATTTGTTTCAGTCACTGATCTGGAGAAAGTTATACAAGCTTTTATTTCCTCACGTCTACAGTATATTACTGTAACTCGTTGTATAGGCCTATCTGTCTCAGTCAGAAGTCACTCCATTGTCTACAGTATATTACTGTAACTCGTTGTATAGGCCTATCTGTCTCAGTCAGAAGTCACTCCATTGTCTACAGTATATTACTGTAACTCGTTGTATAGGCCTATCTGTCTCAGTCAGAAGTCACTCCATTGTCTACAGTATATTACTGTAACTCGTTGTATAGGCCTATCTGTCTCAGTCAGAAGTCACTCCATTGTCTACAGTATATTACTGTAACTCGTTGTATAGGCCTATCTGTCTCAGTCAGAAGTCACTCCATTGTCTACAGTATATTACTGTAACTCGTTGTATAGGCCTATCTGTCTCAGTCAGAAGTCACTCCATTGTCTACAGTATATTACTGTAACTCGTTGTATAGGCCTCTGTCTCAGTCAGAAGTCACTCAGTCAGAAGTCACTCCATTGTCTACAGTTCGTATAAAATGCTACAGCTCGGCTCTTAACCCTACAGACTCCTTGTTGTACCATTGGATTCGTCTATTTCTTCTGCATCTGTCAGTACAAACCATTAGTCTGTGTGATTAAAAGGGACTGAGGTAAAGTGTTTGTGAGACAAGGACAGATTCCGAAGGGGCCAGGGCCGGGTCTTTTTACAAAAACGTATGTAGAGTCCAAATGTTTTGAGCTACAACTATTAAAAGCTATCTATAAAAAGCTGAGACTCTCACAAACACATACATGTAACATATTCTATGACGCTCACAAGCTACACAAGGTCATTAGAAGGTAAGGGGTTCTTCTACATAGAAGATCACAGGTAACCACAGGACATAGTATTGTAACAACTCACGTGTAGAAGTAACATAGTAAACTTAGATCCGGGACCCTCCAATTAGTATGTTACGTTTCGTATGGTATGTATTAATTTGTGGATGTCCATCATCCGTTGAGTACGATATGTTGCGAATTACAATTCATATGATATGTTACAAATTGTAATTTGTACAATATGCTATGAATTTTCTAAATGTAAGATATGTTACTAATTCCAAATGGTTGTGGCTAACGTTAGCTAGGTTGCTAATGTTAGCTGGGTTAGGCGTTCAGGTTAGGGGTTAAGGTTATGAGTTAGGTTAAAGGGTTAAGGTTAGTGTTCAGGGAAGCATGAGCAAGTAGTTGCAAAGTAGCTAAAAGGTAGTAAGTAGTTGCAAAGTTGCTAATTAGCTAAAGTTGTCCATGATGGGATTCGAACATGCTACCTTTGGGTTGCTAGACATTCAGTCACATAGTAACCTGGGCAGGGGTAGACTTAACATAGTAAATTGAAATCCGGGACACTCCAATTAGTATGATATGTTACGTTTCGTATGGTATGTATTAATTTGTGGATGTCCATCATCCATTTCATATGATATGTTACAAATTATAATTCATATGATATGTTACAAATTGCAATTCGAAAAATATGTTATCAATTTGCAAAACATATGATATGTTACGAAGGCTCCGGTCTAGGTCCAAGACGCTTCTAAACAGCTTCTACCGCCAAGCCATAAGACTCCTAAACATCTAGTCAAATTACTACCCAGACTATTTGCAGTGCACCCCACCCCCCTCCCCATTACCCCCTCTGTGCACCACTGCTACTCTCTGTTATTATCTATGCATAGTCACTTTAATAACTCTACCTACATGTACATACTACCTCAATTAACCGGTGCTCCCGCACATTGACTCTGTATCAGTACCCCCCTGTATATAGTCTCCCTATAGTTATTTTATTGCTGCTCTTTAATTACCTGTTACTTTTATCTCTTATTCTTATCGTATTTATTTAAAACTGCATTGTTGGTTAGGGGGGGCTCATAAGTAAGCATTTTACGGTAAGGTCTACCCACACCTGTTGTATTCGGCGCACGTGACTAATACAATTTGATTTGATGTAATGTTAGCTAGGTGGCTAACGTTAGCTAGGCTAAGAGTTAGGGTTAGTGATTAAGATTAGGGTTAGGAGTTCAATTAAATGGTAAAGGTCAGAATTAGGGGAAGGATTAGCTAACATGCTACCATTGTTAATCATGCTATTGTTCTGTGCTTAATTTATCATCGTCTTCATTAACATCATCATCATCACCAACCCTGAACCTGTCCAAACTTTCTGGCATGACATGTTTTACCCCGTTGGCGGCGGCCATCTGCACAATAATCTCGGTGGCGGCTCGGCTGAAGTAGCGTCCGTCGCTGCCCACCACCATGGTACATCCCTGGCGGTCCCTCAGGTCGATGGACGACAGTAAACTCTGGATGTAGTTCTGCAGGTAGTTCTTCTTGCCCTCGAACAACTCCGTCTTCCGCCGCAGCCCGTTGGTACCGGGCCGCTGGTCATCGAACGGGCTCGTTTGGACCGTTACCACGGGAATGGGGTTCGTCTCCATCCTCCTCACAAGAACACACTGGGAGGGACGCTTCAGCTGGCTATACCGAGGACGCCTCTGTCTGTCACAGAAATTGCAGGTCAGATGCTGGATAGAGGTGGAGAGCCAAACATATGCTGTTGAGACGGACCGTGTTAGAGAGGGATGTGAGGTCGAGTGATGTCCGCTCTAGTCCTCCAGAAGTAGGCCCAGCAATTGCGAGGGGGAAAGTGCGCTGACGCAATGACAGCACTCCAGCGTTTTCCTGAGGGATGGCTATTATGCTGATAGGCTAACTTCCCGTCAACAAATTCCTTGTCTTGTCAGCTTGGTTTTTAGATAGGCTAGTTATACTGTACTTTTAACACATGCCTACAGTAAACGTACAGTGAGAGCTTCGGATTTTAAAGTTCAAGTAGGCTAATGTAATGTTAAGCCAAGTGCTCTCTTCCGCCTGGCAACTCCCTCTTTTCCAAATAAGTCCGACTTTCCACAAGGACAAGCGCCTGCCAAAATCAAGGAGGGCCAAAAGCCCCTACAATCAGCTGTGCCTCTGGCCAAAAATAGCCGGGTGGAGTGATGGGAGAATTGTGTCGGGGCTGTAACCTGACCCTACTTCTGTCCACGACACTTGTCGGTTTGAGTCAAAGCACTAAGCACTGTCAGTGTGCGAGCATAAGCAGTTACCGACCGATCAATGACAATTAACTTGCATATGCGTAAAAGTGATGAGGCAGGACCTGAGGGCGAACTGTTGGATATTGGCATGGCCAAGCAGAACTCTCCTCTGTAGACAATAGGCAATATAGCTCATGGTAAAGAAAAACACCCTAGTTGGTTTTATTATTACTTTAAGCTAATGGACTAGATAAGATGAAAACCACCCCCTTTCCAAAATAACTAAACTGGGGGAAAAGGAGTGCGTCTTATTCAATGGCACTTCTCTCTCTCTCTCGGTGTATGTATAAGAGCGAGAGATTGCTTTACATTGCTTTGGCAATGTAAACATATGTTTCACATGCTAATCGAAATAAATTTAGAGAGAAAGAGAGAGAGGCATTATGTGCTGGTTCACTGACGCATAACTTGGTGGACAGCGCAACCATGAGCGAAATAAACTATTGAAAACCGTGCATCGCTAAATGTAAAAAATGACTAGCGGTCCCATAAGCCTAAAAGTAATTGTATGTATTTGGATTGCATTTATTTCATGCAATAACGTGAAAAAAAATATAAAAAATATGCCAACACAAAATAGCCTCGCTATAGGTAGTAAACTTTTTCTATGCAATGCTGCCACACGGTGGCAGCATTGCATATTGAACTGGCCTATGGCTAGATGCAGATCCAATGTATCTTAATATGTATTTTTATATGTACTTAACAACAATTACATGAAATATTGCAAAACATGTATTAGCAATAAAACTAAATAGGGAACGAAATTTACACTGACTGACCGGTTTTAGTGAAAAACAAGAGTTCTGTTTCGCTAATTACAGCAAGGACTAACAAAATTGATAACAATAAATATAGTCTTATAATAATTCACAATGTCAAGATATTAAGTAATTAATATATGTTGCTGTTCAGAGGCCTATTTAGCTTATTTGCGAAGTAAGCCTGTTTGGAAATCTTTAGGTGCAATTATTTCCTCAGGCTATTTTGTTCTAATATAATAAATATTTCGCAGTTAATTGTAAGGTGTAAGTAAATTTGTTGAAGGAAATAAGTCATCAAAGACAGCAAAAAAAATCTCACGGTATGATCAAACATTTATTGCTTCATTTCAATGTCGAAACATTCGGGAAAATCACAATACAATGTAGGCCTATTTTCTATACAATTGGCAAAAGTGCTTCCACTTTTATTTCCATTTTTACATTGACACCATATTTTAACAAATATATTATCAGCCTTCTTATTTACATTAACTTCTTTTGACATATTCAACATGGAATGAACACAAATAACATGCAGTTTAAATCATTTCTCTGAGAAATGCGTAAAGGTCTCTCCATTAAGCCTATAGAATTGTATCACTTAGACACAGATATTTATTTGGTTATAGCTACTACAAACAAACACTTTAACAACGAGGATAAGACATTTGAATACCCTCTGTTATTAAAGGGGGTGCGCTCAACATTGCACTTGGGCAGAATGGAGTCCTTGGAGCTGGACGCAGGCTCGGAACGAAACAACTAGCGGGGCCCGTGAGGAGATTACCATAGTCAATAGAACAATGAGAGTTGGAGTTCTGTGGATTTGTGTTCTGTGGTATAGAAGGAGAGGTTTTACTCATAATGCTGTCAATACTGAATGAACACTTTATCTGGGTATCGCGCGCAGGCTTCTGTTCTGCAGGTGTTGCTGCGTAAAGTTGCATTCTGAAGTCTCTGGGGGAAACAACCTTACCACTGCTGCTTATTCTCGGGTACGGTAAGTAGGAGGAAGGTGGCATCACGAGCCCGTCCTGAACCGGAATATACGGGAGAGGGGCAGCCGGTGCGCTCACTTGGCCTTGGGCGCAGTAAGGTCGCACGTAAGGCCGGTAACAGCTGAAGTTTGGGTAAAACATGAGTCCATCTTTCACACACTCCGGCTGGTTTCTCTTAAACCTCTTCCTGCGCCGGAGAAAGCTGCCGTTGTCAAACATGTCCTCAGATGCGGGGTCCAGAGACCAGTAGTTGCCCTTGCCTGGGTTTCCAGGCTCCCGCGGAATCTTTACAAAGCAGTCGTTGAGTGACAGGTTGTGCCTGATGGAGTTCTGCCACGCCGGAAACTTCTCCCGGTAGTAGCGGAACTTGCTGCTAATGAAGTCGCAGATGCCACTCAGTGTCAGTTTCTTCAGAGGACTCTGTAGGATCGCCATGGTGATGAGAGCGATGTAGGAATACGGGGGCTTTACAGAACCGTTCTGTGGTCTCCCCGATGAAGGCGCGTCTGCACAGAAACTGTTATCGCTCTCCCCGGACGAGTCGAACTCAGAACAGTCCAGTTCGGCGCTGGACTCGGCGGAGGAGCTAGGTTCGATGGTGTTCTCGGTCCGATAGAGACGAAGCTGGCCATGGAGAGGCTCGTCGTCTCCAACAACGTCTACCTCATTTGCGTCCAGGGGAAAGCCAGTCTGCTGGGACGCTTCAAACTCCTTGGAGAGGGTCATGACTGAGACCACAATGTCCACACACGAGTAAAAGCTCACCTTATCATTAATTCTTAACATGCATAAAAGCGCATTTACCGATGCGTAACAGCGCACACAGATATGTATTCTCTGACTTTCTAGGCCCCTCCTGTGCCTGTGCTCCTGGTCAGCCTGTCTGTGGTGACCATGGGAGTTTGGGGTTTTTATTAAAGCTGAGCTGTTACCCCCCCTAGCTCAGTCCCATTCCCACTCAGACCTATGACAGTAGCCCCTCGCTGCGGGGTGTTAGATGGACCAAGGAGAAAGCTAATGGGGAGGAGAAACCTGACATGCTAATTGGTCTTGTATGCAGACACCACAAAGTTCATGGAGTGAAACTTCTGAATTAAGAGTGTTCAATGAAATACAATAATAAAATGTATCGACTATAGTTAGCAAAAAGCATGTCTTTTTTAGGGTATAATCAGAATGGTGCTTTAGCAAGATCCGCCATGCTTACGCAGGTCTGTCTATAAAATATTGAGTTCCAGACATGGCACATTATTGGGTCTACAAAAAATTGCTATTATCTCGAGTAGGCTATATAAAGTAGCCTACACTTGAGGCAAATGCATTGTAGTCAACTTTATAACCTTAATTGGTATGCTCCACCTTTATTCACAGGGTTTACTTTGAACCGTGGCACATTTCCTGTTCAATTAGGCCTACTAAAACAGCACAGTAGCTCGACTGGAAGCGGGGATGCAATGGGAAATTTGAACACCACACCTAAACCCCGATAAGAAACGAAGCGTTTTACCCTCCAGACCCCTGTGGTTTCGTTTAGTTTGCCACCTTGGGATGCCCGCAGGTGATGTGGCCATGAAAATGGCCGTGGGACGGCTCCCCGTGGCCGGGAGAGAAAAGCAGCTGTAGAGGCATCTTATTAACGAGCAAATCAGCATTAGAATCGGGTAGAACACAGCGCAGCTGTGGCCTACGGGACATGGCTGGGGTTTATGGTCGGAGTGAATGGCCACAGCCATCCTCAAAGCAAACCCCGGGCCTGTGCGAGAATATGTGTTAAAACAGTCTTCGGAAACCCATCTCAATTGAAAATGCAAAGTTGGGAATACCCCACCTATTTCTTCACCTGTGTGTGTGCGGGTCCACAGGACGTGAGGAAATCGAAGGATGCACAGCCTACAAACTACCAGTAAACGCGCTAATATCGGTAATCAAGCCTAAAATAAACACAACCAACTCAAACCATCCAACAACAAATTAGACGCACATGTAGATGTATACCAGACAATAAAATGTACACTATCAGCCAAAATGTATATTTGACTTAAGACAAAAGCATCCGATTTGATAGGGCCAATATCCGTTTAAAATCGTTTTCATTTGTTTTAGTTTCCATAGTTTTTCACTACTATTGCAAATTCCTTGACCAAGACTTGTCTGCATACTTCTTGGCGATTCAGAAAATGAACGGGGACCTCATGCAACTCTGTCACTTCAAAACAATAAAACCAAGGCGTTAGTTAATATGCTTGAAACATTTTAAGCACGTTGTGGAATATTGCACCGGATTTACGCACCTTCATCAAACACCTCCAGACAAGACCACTCGAGTTTCAAAGTTTATATCAATTCATAGTTCACAATTATTGAACAAGCGAATTACAAGAAAATGCCAGGCAATACTTTTTTGTAATAATTGCGAAATATAAACATAACATATTGTAAACTCAAAACATTAAATCAGATGAATCATTTTTCTTTATTTCAATAATAGAAACACCCCTGCAAGTAGTCGAGCATGTTGACATTTACAGACAGCCTCATGTTGTGGTGCACCAGTTGAGATAAGATGTGATAAAAGCCTTAGCCTGTCCAAAACCTGAACTTCACCAACAACTTACATATTTTAAACACAGCCAAACTATTGATGAATACACTCATGCTTTCAATGAACAGGTTATGGGTGTTTGGAGTTTCCAAAGTTAAACATAATTTACAAAGAAAATGATAGTAAGGGCACTATTTACTTCTCTATTTTCCAATTGTCTTTTTTATCTTGATTGAGTGGAGAGTAACTGGGTAATGGTGTTGATGATGGATTGAGTCCACTCACACACTAATCTAATGTTTCCTCGTAGCATTTGCCTCATCAGCAAGTGACCCAATTACACCCAAGAGTTAAGAGACTACACACTGTGTATAGCCTGACTGTACTGTTGTCAATTAGATGCTTGCACTGTGGAGGTTTGGCCTGTAATCATTGTTAATAGTAAATACCATAACGTTTTGAGGTACTCCTGGACTGAACTGGAACACTCCACAGTGATGAGGATTACTGCAGGTACAGTAGGTGTTTCATTGTGTGGAGTGTATCAGAAAAAAACAGTAATAGTTCACTGTGAGGAGAGAGGGGTGGGGTTCTTGTTTAGTTCCTGTCCCCCACTTTCAGTACTGTTAAGATGAACTGTTCCTGTAGGATCTCTCTGTCCAGGTTTCTCCCTGTAGAGGTGAGGGGGGATACAAAGGATGACTTGGTCAGGCTTTATTGAGTAAAGCATTGAATGCATTAACACACACACAAACACAGCTGACCTATGAAGACGAGGCGGTTGACCCTAGGCTCCTCCCCCCACACCTGTGGGGTCTCATCCAGCTCGTAGAGTTCATGGACCCCCTGCAACATCACCTGTTTGGCTTTACCTGCGATGGACACGATCCCCTAGGATAGCCAACACACACACGAGCACACTATCATTCAGACTGAGTCATACCTAAAGTGTCCAGAAATCAATACACACAAAGGACTGAATCCTAACTTGAAATCTGCTGTCATATGACATTTTTGTCCAATAACATCTCCCATTTACATCAATGAATGCATGGAGGGCGTACTGCAAATAAATGTACGCACTGCATTACCACAGGGATGCCTATTGAAAACCACTGACAGAGGATAAACTATGCGTTTCACCTTCAAGCGAATGACAATCATGGGAAGTCCAGCTTGGTTCTTGAATGCTTTCTCCCACAGAAGATCCTGGAAAGAAGCAATCTTTTGTAAAACGGAATGTTTCTGATGTGAAAAGACGAGGTTTCTTTTATGGACCTTATAGTCTTCATGAGAATAACCCATTTAAAAACAATGATAGAGATGTGTCTCGATCTTCTGATGAAGCAGGGATTTTAGGTGGCACGTCAAACTCATGTTGGCAGAAAATAAATGTCCATTGTAATGAACATGCTGAATAACAGTGTTAATGTGTATGCTAACCTGGATGAAGACATTCAAAACATCCTCTGAGAGACTCCCAGATACTTCAAATGTCACTGTCAGAATACTCTGGAGAGGAAAAACCCGTACAGCACAGGGTTAATATTGTTGCATTTTCTGAAGCGTAAAAGCAACTAAATGTAAACTAGCTATTGTGCTTGAAATGATTGCTCTGAAACAGACTATTTTATGATTGAAATCAAACTTATTTGAAAAACAAAAATCTTTGCATGCATATTGCTAAATAAAATGATTAATATCAATATAAACTGCTTAAGGAAAGGAATCAGCATATTGTTAACCATTCAACCCAATGCCATTGTCACACCACATTTTAAGTGCTACCGATGACTGTCAATGAACGCGTCAAAAAGCTCAACTCTATCGAACACCGTAAACCAGCTGACACCCTTCTTTACCCACCCTCCCTCACTCCGCTGTTTACTTCCTTACAGCATAACAAGGGCACTTTGCAGACATTTAGGGCATTGTGTGGAAGTGGTAAGGTTACACACTTCCTTTTTTATTTGGTATAACAACAGAAAAACAGCGCTCTTATTAGCATGAAAAGGGCAACTTGGAGGGGGGGTGGGGGGGGGGTGGACCTACAGGGGAAGAAGGGGGATAACAAGGGCGGTTCAGCTTCATGCGGGAAAGGAGACCTGGCAAAAACAGATTACAATGCAGCCATTAACCCCCCGTGAGGTGCAAACATGACTGGAAAGTGAAGACCAATGCCAAACCAAGCCAGTCTCATTCTACCCATGAGCAGCCAACCCCAGTGTTTCCCCTAGTGATCCCCTTTTGGGTCACAGACTAAAAATGTATCCTGGTTTACCAATGGGCTCACGAGTGGCGCAGTTGTCTGAGGCACTGCATCTCAGTGCAAGAGGCACCACTACAGTCCCTGGTTCGAATCAAGGCTGTATCACATCCGGCCGTGATTGGGAGTTCCATAGGGCGGCGCACAATTGGCCCAGCATCGTCCGGGTTTGGCCGGGGTAGGCGGTCATTGTAAATAAGAATTTGTTCTTAACTGACTTTCCTAGTTAAATAAAGGTTAAATAAAAAAGTCAACTTCAAAAGATTTAAATGGGCCTCAGCACAAAAACAGTAGGGTAGGGACTTTTCACTAGTGTGTCATCCCCTGAAGGCATTAGGGACCACACTCTGCCCCAGGACTGTCTCCCTAGCTCACTACATACACAGCAAGTCGATTCCATTATAATATAGGGAGTGAACAGAAATAAATAGAAAAATCACCCATTATTTTCTACTTTTCACCTCCTGAATTGAAATATAATTGACCCCAACCCTGTGGTTGTTGATTACACAACGATTGCTCATTCCTTTTCTATAAAACGCCTGATTGTGGGCAGTCGATGAAAAAAACGAGACCAAAAACATATTGTTCAAGATACGAATAGAGCAGACATAATCAAAGCTCAATATTACTTTCAGGAATCAGCGATGACACTCATTACATCCTTTTTTATTTGTCCTTTATTTAACTAGGCAAGTCAGTTAAGAACAAATTCTTCTTTACAATGACGGCCTAGGAACAGTGGGTTAACTGCCTATTCAGGGGCAGAACGACAGATTTGTACCTTGTCAGCACGGGGGTTTGAACTTGCAATCTTCCGGTTACTAGACCAACACTCCAACTACTAGGCTATCCTGCTGCCCCTTACCTTATCCAGATGTGGTCTTGTTGTTTTCACAAGCTGTAGCTTTTCTACCAAGCTGTGAGATAAAGGACAACAGGTTAAGTGTTTCTGCAGTATCTTTGATTACATGACAACTAACCATGCAGACACATGGCTTATTCTACAATCTGGAAGCATCTACCTGTGAAATTAATCTGGTATTCCTAGAGTTTGTCAACCATTCTGTGGTTTTATATGTCTACGTGAAGAAAGGTATTTTCCGATGTCAATGCAATGAAAAGTTGTAGTGTCCACACTTACAAAATAGGTTGTATACATTATTGGTTTGTGTGTATGTGTGTTGTGGCATTTGAAGAGAGAGGAGATCGGCTGTAAACCCTGAAAACCCACGCCCCCAGATGCCATCCTGTTGTTCCTCCACCTAGCCCCCTTGACCCCTCAAGGAGGACAAACAATGTTGAGCAGCTCTAGCCCTCTCTGCTGCTAGTGCCACACGTGGACCGGTGGGGGGTCACTTCAAACAGCCAGCGTATGCTCTGGGGGGGTCAGGGAGGGGAGGAAGGCAGAGGAAAGGGGCTATCTGTGTACTTAGATGACTCTCCTCAGGGATCATTACAGACACACACACACACACACACACACCTCTAAACCTCTGCAGCTGGATGGGAGAAGAGAAAACGCCAGTGACTCCATTCATGTGAAGAGAGGTTTACCACCAATGACTCCATTCATGTGAAGAGAGGTTTACCACCAATGACTCCATTCATGTGAAGAGAGGTTTACCACCAGTGACTCCATTCATGTGTTGGAGCTTTTACTGCTGTTTTACTGTGGTAACAATGAGGAACCCCCCATGGTCCTACAATTCACCAACCCCTCTATAGCCTGGGCCCTTCATTAAAGGGAAACATGGTCAACAACAGCACCTCTGTACAGGCTGCTGCACTGCCATGTTTAGAAGGGTAACAACTATAAATATTCACTGCTCATAACTACTGTCCCCTAAGAAACCTTTTCGGAGTAGAGAGTGGTTGAGAACGTAGAACGGGGTTGAGAGTGGTTGAGAACGTAGAACGAGGTTGAGAGTGGTTAATAATGGGGTTGAGAACGTAGAACGGGGTTGAGAGTGGTTAATAACGGGGTTGAGAGTGGTTAATAATGGGGTTGAGAACGTAGAACGGGGTTGAGAGTGGTTAATAACGGGGTTGAGAACGTAGAACGGGGTTGAGAGTGGTTAATAACGGGGTTGAGAACGTAGAACGGGGTTGAGAGTGGTTAATAACGGGGTTGAGAACGTAGAACGGGGTTGAGAGTGGTTAATAACGGGGTTGAGAACGTAGAACGGGGTTGAGAGTGGTTAATAACGGGGTTGAGAATGTAGAACGGGGTTGAGAGTGGTTAATAACGGGGTTGAGAACGTAGAACGGGGTTGAGAGTGGTTTAGAATGGGGTTGAGAGTGGTTTAGAATGGGGTTGAGAGTGGTTTAGAATGGGGTTGAGAGTGGTTAATAATGGGGTTGAGAGTGGTTAATAATGGGGTTGAGAGTGGTTAATAATGGGGTTGAGAGTGGTTAATAATGGGGTTGAGAGTGGTTTTAGAATGGGGTTGAGAGTGGTTTTAGAATGGGGTTGAGAGTGGTTAATAATGGGGTTGAGAATGTAGAACGGGGTTGAGAGTGGTTAATAACGGGGTTGAGAACGTAGAACGGGGTTGAGAGTGGTTTAGAATGGGGTTGAGAGTGGTTTAGAATGGGGTTGAGAGTGGTTTAGAATGGGGTTGAGAGTGGTTAATAATGGGGTTGAGAGTGGTTAATAATGGGGTTGAGAGTGGTTAATAATGGGGTTGAGAGTGGTTAATAATGGGGTTGAGAGTGGTTAATAATGGGGTTGAGAGTGGTTTTAGAATGGGGTTGAGAGTGGTTTTAGAATGGGGTTGAGAGTGGTTTAGAATGGGGTTGAGAGTGGTTTAGAATGGGGTTGAGAGTGGTTAATAATGGGGTTGAGAGTGGTTAATAATGGGGTTGAGAGTGGTTAATAATGGGGTTGAGAGTGGTTAATAATGGGGTTGAGAGTGGTTTAGAATGGGGTTGAGAGTGGTTTAGAATGGGGTTGAGAGTGGTTTAGAATGGGGTTGAGAGTGGTTTAGAATGGGGTTGAGAGTGGTTTAGAATGGGGTTGAGAGTGGTTAATAATGGGGTTGAGAGTGGTTAATAATGTGGTTGAGAGTGGTTTAGAATGGGTTTGAGAGTGGTTTAGAATGGGGTTGAGAGTGGTTTAGAATGGGGTTGAGAGTGGTTTAGAATGGGGTTGAGAGTGGTTTAGAACGGGGTTGAGAGTGGTTAATAATGGGGTTGAGAGTGGTTTAGAACAGGGTTGAGAGTGGTTAATAACGGGGTTGAGAGTGGTTAATAATGGGGTTGAGAGTGGTTAATAATGGGGTTGAGAGTGGTTAATAATGGGGTTGAGAGTGGTTTAGAATGGGGTTGAGAGTGGTTAATAATGGGGTTGAGAGTGGTTAATAATGGGGTTGAGAGTGGTTTAGAATGTGGTTGAGAGTGGTTTAGAATGGGGTTGAGAGTGCTTTAGAATGGGGTTGAGAGTGCTTTAGAATGGGGTTGAGAGTGCTTTAGAATGGGGTTGAGAGTGGTATTGATTCAAAGCCACACTGTACTAAAGACACTTACTTAACTCCATCCTTGTTGTCAAAGGAATGCAGATCCAGAACTTGAGATAAGTCCACCCTAGAGAAACAAGTAAGATAAACAGGTCAACACGTAAAACATGGCTAATTTCTGGTTTCATTATAACACTGTGGGTCAACTTAGAGGTGCACACTACGCTTTGATTTTAACATGCATATGTAATGAAAGCATCAATGTTGATGTCACAATACCACTGGACTGGATAGGACTCATCTGTTTTGTTATTAACCATTTAAAATGGGGCAATCTGCGACTTATACCTCAATTTGTTATTGTTTTAACCGCAGATTGCCCCTTTAATATCCAGTCCACAGAGAACCATTGACACATGGAGGACAGGAGTTGTGGGAATGTTGTTCTGGTTAGCCCCCTATCCGCTTTGGGCTTTCATGTTCTCTGTAGTATCTCTGGGGTGCAGAGTGGATCTGAGAGAGAGACATCCTGCCTTTGATACATGCAGAGCAGCACTGATTTCATTACCCAGCCAGCACCTACTTGTGTCTTATAACTCACAGACACAGAATGGGTGGTGCCTGGTTGGGCGTCAGAGGGGTCAGAGAGCAAGGGTTTGTGGGTAACGGGAAACCCTAGGATTGGGGGTTGTGTCTGTGTAGGGGGGGCTCAAATACAAGTCATGGCTGATACGTTTCATCTGTTTTACAAGAACAAAGCTGGAAAAACATGCAAAGGGATACGTTTGTGTGTGAGAGAGTTTTATGTGTTTAAAAATAGTCCTAGTAAAACCCCTGTAACATGAAGCAGGGCTGTGTCTCCATGTCGGGTTATGGCTCCAGGTCAGAGTAGGGCTACAGTAGACAATCACCATCCAACGTTCATATAGGCCAAATGAACCAACCCACCTTGACTTCTGACATTCCAGAATCTTGACCAGACCATTTATAGACCTTTAGAGGGAAGATGTTTATGATGATGTTACATACATTTACATAAGGGAATAACACATCTGATCTGAACTATCAAAAAGCACAACTACAAATGGAAACAGATCCTCACTTGAATATTCTTTCAAACAGAACAGTGTATTAGTAAAAAGGTCTGTATAAAGAAACTAGTGGTCACCTGACGGTGTCTCTGAGGTGGTTGAGCTCTTCTCCATTCACCAGGTCAGTCTTATTGATGATGGTAAGGTCTGCCAGGGCGATCTGCCTGCACATACAACAGTAGAACCAATATAGTAACCTTTACAAAGCTGTATGGTGTTCCACTGGTGTTCCCAAGCCCTCCTGAGGTGTGTGTGTGTGTGTGTGTGTGTGGCATTGTAAAGGACGTGCCACACTCAAATGGGACCCCTATTATGTTGGAGAGGAAAACAGCAGTAGAAACAGAGAGCAGTGTAGAGACATTCCTCTCTGTAGGATCACCAACACCACCAGAGGACTGATGGGACAGCAGGAAAGGGGTGAGAAATCAAAAAGACCCAAACCTTTATGGAATTTAAACTGTCAAAAAACTGTGTGTATAAAACATGTTTCCTTCCTGTACTGAGACAGACAGACATAGCATACCTAGCTGTGTGTATAAAACATGTTTCCTTCCTGTACTGAGACAGACAGACATAGCATACCTAGCTGTGTGTATAAAACATGTTTCCTTCCTGTACTGAGACAGACAGACATAGCATACCTAGCTGTGAGTATAAAACATGTTTCCTTCCTGTACTGAGACAGACAGACATAGCATACCTAGCTGTGTGTATTAAACATGTTTCCTTCCTGTACTGAGACAGACAGACATAGCATACCTAGCTGTGTGTATTAAACATGTTTCCTTCCTGTACTGAGACAGACAGACATAGCATACCTAGCTGCTTCATTGACCAGTCCCTCTGGTTTCTCTTCTGTCAGATGCTGCAGGAAGATAATTCATTAACCAAAGTTAGTGAGACCAATTTTCTGTTCTGACAAGTCACTATCCTCCAGTCCACTGACGCAAAAGAAAGTCTAAGCTAGTTTTCACCTTTAACTGTATTTCAAACTTGATTCAGCCCTGGGATTGAAGAGTAGATAAATGGACCAAAACTGACACAAAAAGTGACATCCCCAAAATGAAGAGAAGAACATGAATGACCCTCATCAATCCAACCTGTGATACAAGAAATCACCAGCTGAAACCAGGAGATAAATCAGACCCATTTTCTATTTGTGTCCTGCCCCTGCAACGGGGATGGAGACAACGCTGGTTTCATCTCCTGAGTGAAATATGTAATAACATAGGGACTAGGGATCGTAACCTCTTCTCCTGACCCCTAAACATCAACCTGTCAGTGGATGTCCCTCAGCTCTGGCCTAGCGAGTGATGGAAATCAAAAACTAAATACAATGACCACCCCTATTAAATCACCTTCCTCCATCACCATACCCCTGAGCCTGGGGCCTGATGGTGAGTGAGAGGCCTGGGACTTGAGTTCTCATCTGTCCCCAGTCAGAAGAGTATTTCAGGAGCAGAGGAGTGGAGAAAGGGGGGTTAGGGGGTGTGACAGTCCCATTAGAGTGATCTGCTCTGATATCAATTACCCCTTCAGTTTCAATCATCCTCTCTCTCGCTCCTCTTCCACCTCTTCCTCTTTGTGAGGGCCGAAGTGGCACCTAGGCCGTGAACGTGTTGACTGGCCAAGCACGACACCCTCAGATTACAGCCTATTATCCAGGTGTCATTTGACCTGCTCCTCTTCAAAGTGTTTAAAGGCTTTGAGTTTGGGAGGGTGGTGTGTGTGTGTGTGTGTGTGTGTGTGTAGGGTATGTAACTTTCTATAGCCTCTACAACTTGCGGACAAGACAAGATTGTTTGACAGATTCTGAGGATTGTTATGTGATGTCAACTTTTCAATTTTACAATAAACTGGAAATTACTTCAGCTGTGGCTTTTTCATTCAAAACAACTGGGAATCTCTGAATCCGGCTGGGAGAAACAGTTTTAAACAGTCATCCAACTTTGAATTCCAAGTCAGAAACTCTGGCATCTTACTCAAGCTCTGACTTTCCGACCTGAAGAACACAGACATCATGATTTAACCTCATCTTTTTCAGAGTTCCCAGTTGTCTTGAAAGCCCCATTTCTTTCAGGAGAATGTAGAGTAAATTTAGACAAATTAACCCGACCTCAGCCATGTCTGAATGAGCTTTTACCTGCATTGCGTATTTAGCATCAATGACTGTGACAATACCTGTAAACAAAATCAGAAAAGACAATAAGAGGGCGTGCACACACTACTCAATGAACTCTGACCCTGCAGCCTTTTGGTGTTTGGTCTAGCTTGTGTGTTCAAGTCACTTTCTATGTCCACTTGTCCCCACCCCTCAATGAACACCACATGGAATACACACCGACAGCTCCTAAACACACCAATTGGAACACACACATTTAGCACAAAATAGATTGTTTTACCATCTAGATAGATGTCACTCCCTAGTTCTGCGTCAACCCAGAACATGGAGGCCACAGCACCTGAGAGGGTGAATTAGAGAGATATTTAGATTGCATACTGCAACATTAAAGAAGTATTAAGAACATTACCGAAGTAAAACAACAGTATCAGGAGACATTTACTAACCATTACAGTTTGCCTCTACCCCAAGCACAGCCACATTCATCCTGCTAGAACTCAGTGGACCAGATAAAACTAATTTGAGCAGCTTTCAATTGTTTTTTCTCCCCATAGGTACATTTAGATTGCTTCCAGGCATTTCCATTTCTCCACGGGGGAAGTTATTCCAGTGCCATGTCACCGTAGCAGGCCTACCTTGTTCACATAATGCACTTTTGTCAAACCGTCAGGCGGGAATAAGAAAGCATGGTAAATATTTGATAGGAGAGTAATGAAAACACTGTTTGTGAGTGGCATCCCACGCACCACCCGTCCAGCCTCTTCCTCAATAGGAGGTGCCAGCCCCCTGGGACCTCTCTGATTGACAGGCCTGTCTGGGCCAATGACAGCCCTGTCTCAATCAATAACCAGCCTGTCTCAGCCAATGACAGAGTGGAGGGGTGAGGAGAGTCCCGGTCGGAGCGTGCTCTGTCAGTCCCATGTGTGGATCAGTGGTATGTAGCTGGCTGTGTCTCTGGACCACTGACACCTGTCACTTATTGACACACTCCAGTGGTCACAGGGCTCGCCCCGTAATGGCCTCCTATTGATTTCCTTTCCCCCCCTGGCTAAACGTTTGCGGCCTGATGGCTTCCCTGTCCTGATGGGAATAGGCTGTTCAGATATCACCCCCCTGCCACACCCCAATAATCCCAATAGTCTTATTGGTCTTAAGAAGAAGCTCAACTAGCTGGACTGTTCTAGAAGTGGACGTCTGGAGTCAAAGTAAGGCCAACAACACAAAGCTTTGGTTGAGCATGCTGGAACTGTGAGATCAAGAATAGTATTGACTGTCAACACAAAATACGAGGGCATCTATTTGCATAGCAGACAGAATAGCACTCAGGCTTCAAGAATCATCCCGATGAAGTGAAATGCCATTTAAATACATTACACTTGCTGTCGAAACTTGCCTGTGTATACTTGTGAACCTGTTGTTGCTATAACGTACAGCTGTATTCTAACCAAATAAGAGAGTAAACAGGTTTGAGTTGACAGAGAGTGAAGCGTTCTTTTAGAACAGCGATTGTAAAACTGGGGTTTGCAAGTCGCAGGAGGTTTTTTATGGGATTAAAAATACTCCAGTCTGAACCTAAACTTCTAAAACCAGGTAGAAAGTGTTTAGAAATGATGATGAACCTATATATATTTTTTAAATAATTTAACCTTTTTCTTTAATCACAGTATCTTCAATAACTTCCAGGTCGCAGTTGTAAATGAGAACTTGTTCTCAACTAGCTTACCTGGTTAAATAAAGGTTAAATAAAAATACATAGAATTAATAGAGCTATTAGCAGAGCTATTTAGAGGAATTGGTTGATTTTGTGGTCTCACACCAGTGAGCTTAACATTCCTCATCAATGGCCAGGTCGCAGTTGTAAATGAGAACTTGTTCTCAACTACCCTACCTGGTTAAATAAAGGTGAAATAAAATAAAATAAAAAGAATATTGGCTAAATGGATTATTGACAATTGAAAAGGTGGGTATGTTGTTCTCTTGTCATATAAATTGCTACATTTACTATAAAGAGTGGCAGGTGGCATTTTTTTTCACAATGCAAATATTGGGTAGTTATTCACAGTTTACTTTAATTCAACTGATTTTATTTGGCTTTGCACGACGTGCGTAACTTACCTGGATCTGCCAGTCCTGTCGTTTCTAGAAGAATATAGTCAAACTTTCCTTTCTTCTGCATGAGATTTTCTATGGCTTTCAGACCATTGTCTCTAGAGGAGGGAATTATTGATTAGGAATGGTAGGTATCGTCAATTCACATCAGGGAATGATGTCCATCCAACCAGTTGAATGAATTGGCATAAACCTAAATAGATATACCCAAACATAGTTATTTTTCATGAGTTGGAAATAAACAATAACTGGTAATGTTGCATAGTTTAAGAAATGTTTGGAACTCACCTTTTTGGTAAAAAAAAGACTGATAAATTGCTGAGGTGTACTCACTTTTAAGGACACAAACTGAAGTATATAGTACACATGATGAAAATGCATGTTTGAAAAATCATATTATTTATTTCCTATTCAATAAAAGTGGGGCAATAGGATGTGAAATGACTATAACCACAGGTGTGAAATGACTTTAACTACTTACTATGAGAATTCACATTTCTTAACTATAAAATAAATGTGTTCATACTTAGTGACAGTAAAATATCCGTAAAACATTTCCTGGAGAGGCCATATGGGGGACTTAACATCGAAGTTAAACATACATACTTGACAGAGCAGCAGAGGCAGCCATTCCTAAGCTCCAGCCATTCCTCATACAGCTCTCCTGCCTGGCTCACAGCTAGAGACTTCTCCAGAGCACTACCTACAGGACAGATGAGGGACAACAATCATTATCAGAGCAGTAAACATCTGGGTGTTCTGCTGACTGGACTCTCAAATTTTATGCAAAAAATGTGTTATATCCCTTTTAGTGAGCATTTCTCCTTTGCCAAGATCTTCCATCCACTTGACAGGTGTGGCATATCAATAAGCTGATTAAACAGCATGGTCATTACACAGGTGCACCTTGTGCTGGGGACAATACAATTCCGGGTTCAACTGTACCGGGCAGATGGCGTCGTGTGGGCGAGCGGTTTGTTGATGTCAACTTTGTGAACAGAGTGCCCCATGGTGGCGGTGGGGTTATGGTATGGGCAGGAATGAGCTACCGAAAACAAACACAATTGCATTTTATCGATGGCAATATGAATGCACAGAGATACAATGAGGAGATCTTGAGGCCCATTGTCATGCTATTCATCCGCCGTTATCACCTCATGTTTCAGCATGAAAATGCACGGTCCCATGTCGCAAAGATCTGTACACAATTCCTTGAAGCTGAAAAATGTCACAGTTCTTCCCTGGCCTGCATACTCACCACACATGTTACCCATTGAGCATGTTTGGGATGCTCTGGATCGACGTGTATGACAGCGTGTTCCAGTTCCCATCAATATCCAGCAACTTCACACAGCCATTGAAGAGGAGTGGGAAAACATTCCACAGACCACAATCAACAGCCTGATCAACTCTATATGAAGGAGATGTGTCGCGCTGTGAGGCAAATGGTGGTCACACCAGATACTGACTGGTTTTCTGATCCTCGCCCCTACTTTAAAAAAAAGGTATCTGCGACCAACAGATGCATATCTGTATTCCCAATCATGTGAAATCCATAGATTAGGCCTAATGAATTGTAACTCAGTAAAATCTTTAAAATTGTTGCATGTTGTGTTGATATTTTTGTTCAGTTTTGCATTCATAACACAGATATATTCTAGGCGCTGTAAAGGATCTTGCAGCATCTCAAGGGATTCATCTAGGTTTGAACAGAGCTCTTTGCTGATCCCTAGTGCACTTAAAGTAAAGATTCAACAATTTTGAATGTTATATTGTTTTTGTGCATCTCTGAGTGATGTTCTATCAATTCCCTGGGTCATTTCATGTTTATCTGAGCTACTGCAGATCAAGCAGGCAAAGATTTGGCCCGAATGACGTAGCATTGCAATAAACCCGCTCTCACTACACTAGAAGTTAATTGGAATATGACTTTAAGATTGTGAAAACGTCTATCATACATGTCAGATTTCAATACTGGCCGAGGTCATAACGTGGGAGGCTGTCTTCTCTCGAATGAGCCATCTTTTTTTATTTAACAGAGGGTCTAACACATTTCTCCTATTTGTCTGACTCTTCATTCAAAGGTGCATTGCTTGGTGCTGTTGCGAATGTCAGACTCCACTCTGAGGCACATTGATCTGCAGGTTGAACATGGTGAGATTGTTGACTCCTATATTGACAGTGCAGTTTGTTTAGGCGATTTTACAGCTAACTAGCTATTTCACATGCCGATATTGACTTTGGTATCATTGTGTGAAACTACGTTTGCTAGCTAGCAACCTAACAAACTAACTAGCTAGCCAGCCCATAGAGAGCATTGCAATGTGGGTTTTGTAGTTGACTTGAGCTCGAGAGAAATCCACAGCGATTTTAACATGTTGCTACCAACCATATTATAACAACAAAATTAAACATTTGTTCCCAAAAAATATTGTTCTCACATATTAGTGTAACACTGTAAATTATGGCAATGAGTGGTTTTGGGTGCATTTTTCCTTTAACCCTGTGGTACAACCAACAAGAAAACATTCACACCATCGAATACAATGTCTTACAAGACAGCTGTAATGAAGCAACAAATCATTTTGTACCTTTATGAAAAAATAGAGATAGTGCAACCTATATAGACCACAAAAATGAACATACCTTCTCCAAATTCATTGAGTATGACAGCAATTCTCTTATTGTGTTGCTCAGTTAAAATGTAGTTCAACAGTGTCGTCTTCCCAGCACCTATATGGGTTATAAATGAACTGTTAGTCTGCAGAAGAGGAATGATTTCTATTAATAGCACACTGTAATTACTATAGATTTCTATCCCAGTGGTCAGTCACTAACCCTGACCATGGGGGAGCTACTGGGTGGTCAGGCTTTTGTTCCAGCCCAACAATAACACTTCTGATTCAACTAGGGCCTAATCAAAGTATTTGTGAGCTAGCTGAACCAGGTGTTTAAGTGCTAGGCTTGAACAAAACCATGCACATTACGGATCTCTCGATGACCAAGATTGATGAGCACTACCTTCACGCATTTTCTGGCAACACAGCAGTATGCATGGGGGAGGGAACTAGACTTAACCGTCAGTCATACCGAGGTAGCCTGTGATGATGGTCACAGGTATCTGCTCGCCAGGTGAGAGAGGATTTCCTGCGATGGGGACCAACTCTGGGCAGTCATCATCCTCGTCCATTAAAACCTCATCCATGGCTGTTATGTGTTCGAACAGTACAATCTGTATTGTATTGATAGCGTTATAACGTTAGCTTACCTAAGCATATAGTTAATATAAACGTTAACATTCAATTTCAATCACGTGTGCAGATCTAAGTTAGCTCTAACAACCTTAGGTTGAATCTAACATATATTGGTAAGATTGACAGATGTTATGTGGGACCGTTTCAAACGCATCCAACAGTGTTGTGAAGTCAGCTAGCTATTTCTAGTGCTAGGCTAGCTAGCTAACTCTGCTGCTGTCCATTCGTGCATAGGGAAACGCTAGAACACTGTTGAGTTTAAAACTGTCCCATCAATATGACAAGTGTCCGTGTGAAGCAAATCAAGGCGATGAATTACGTTTACCTGGTTTTATCTCTGATTTTATAGATAGACAACTCTTTTCATGCTGATGTTTACGTAATGTGTTCCTTTAAATTTTGTTGTAGCTGTGTGCAACGATATATACAATCCGTCTGAGAAAAGGGATTGCTAGTTAAAGTTTTCCGCAAGACAGACCGATATCTCCGAGACTTAGGTAAAATAAATATTGGTGAACAAATAAGTAGGCCTATGGTCATTTGAAGAGATTACACACCTCGAAATCATTACGACGTATTAACTAAGGATTGTTGCACCATGAACTAACAACGTGCAGTTGAGCTGTCACGTCAACAAATAGTTATTGTTTTACGGTAGAGGGCGCGCTCACCTAGCTATTCGATGCGGGTTCATTCACTCGCTGGGCCCCCAGGCCACTGGAACGTTGGGTAATCATCTCAATGTGCTCCTGCCCATTGACCTTATTGCATATTTTTTGTCATGATAGAAAGGCTAGAGGTTTTATCAAATTGATGTAAAAAGTATTTTTTTTTGTGCATTTTAGCTAACCCTAACCTTAACTTAATTATCACACACAGACAGTGTGGTGAAGAAGGTGCAACAGCGCCTCTTCAACCTCGAGGCTGATTTTTTTTTCTTGTCACCTAAAACCCTCACAAACTTTTACAGATGCACAATTGAGAGCATCCTGTCGGGTTGCAGCACTGCCTGGTACGGCAACTGCACCGCCCAAAACTGCAGGGCTGCCCTCCAGGACATCTACAGCACCCGATGTCACAGAATGCCAAAAAGGATAATCAAGGACAACAACCACCCGAGCCACTACCTTTTCACCCCGCTACCATCCAGAAGGCGAGACAGGTGCATCAAAACTGGGACCGAGAGACTGAAAAATATATTCTCTCTCAAGGCCATCAGACTGTTAAACAGCCATCACTAACACAGTGAGGCTGATGCCTTCATACAGAATTGAAATCATTGGCCACTTTAATAAATTGATCACTAGTCACTTTAATAATGTTTACATATCTTGCATTACTCATCGCATATGTATATACTGTATTTTGTACCATCTATTGCATCTTGCCTATACCGCTCAGTCATTGCTCATCCATATACAGTTCAAGTCGGAAGTTTACATACACCTTAGCCAAATACATTTAGACTCAGTTTTTCACAATTGCTGATATTTAATCCTAGTAAAAGATCCCAGTCTTAGGTCAGTTAGGATCACCACTTTACTTGAAACATGTGAAATGTCAGAATAATAGTAGAGAGAATTATTTATTTCAGCTTTTATTTTTTTCCATCACATTCCCAGTGGGTCTGAAGTTTACATACACTCAATTAGTATTTGGTAGCATTGCCTTTAAATTGTTTAACTTGGGTCAAATGTTTCAGGTAGCCTTCCACAAGCTTCCCACAATAAGTTGGGTGAATTTTGGCCCATTCCTCCTGACAGAGCTGGTGTAACTGAGTCAGGTTTGTAGGCCTCCTTGCTCGCACACGCTTTTTCAGTTCTGCCCACACATTTTCTATAGGATTGAGGTCAGGGCTTTGTGATGGCCACTCCAATACCTTGACTTTGTTGTCCTTAAGCCATTTTGCCACAACTTTGGAAGTATGCTTGGGGCCATTGTCCATTTGGAAGACCCATTTGCAACCAAGCTTTAACTTCCTGACTGGTGTTTTGACATGTTGCTTCAATATATCTACATAATTTTCCTCACTCATGATGCCATCTATTTTGTGAAGTTCACCAGTCCCTCTTGCAGCAAAGCACCCCCACAACATGATGCTGCCACCCCCGTGCTTCACAGTTGGGATGGTGTTCTTCGGCTTGCAAGCCTCCCCCGTTTTCCTCCAAACATAACGATGGTCATTATGGCCAAACAGTTCTATTTTTGTTTCATCTGACCAGAGGACATTTCTCCAAAAAGTATGATATTTGTCCCCATGCACAGTTGCAAACCTTAGTCTGGATTTTTATGGCAGTTGTGGAGCAGTGGCTTCTTCCTTGCTGAGCGGCCTTTCAGGTTATGTCGATATAGGACTCGTTTCACTGTGGATATAGATACTTTTGTACCCGTTTCCTCCAGCATCTTCACAAGGTCCTTTGATGTTGTTCTGGGATTGATTTGCACTTTTTGCACCAAAGTACGTTCATCTCTAGGAGACAGAACGCATCTCCTTCCTGAGCGGTATGACGGCTGTGTGGTCCCATGGTGTTTATACTTGCATACTATTGTTTGTACAGATGAACGTGGTACCTTCAGGCATTTGGAAATTGCTCCCAAGGATGAACCAGACTTGTTGAGGTCTACAATTGTTTTTGGTTGATTTCTTTTGATTTTCCCATGATGTCAAGCAACGAGGCACTGAGTTTGAAGGTAGGCCTTGCAATATATCCACAGGTACACCTCCAATTGACTCAAATTATGTCAATTAGCCAATCAGAAGCTTCTAAAGCCATCACATCATTTTCTGGAATTTTCCAAGCTGGTTAAAGGCACAGTCAATTTAGTGAATGTAAACTTCTGATCCACTGGAATTGTGATGCAGTTAATTATAAATGAAATAATCTGTCTGGAAAAAATGACTTGTGTCATGCACAAAGTAGATGTCCTAACTGACTTGCCAAAACTATAGTTTGTAAACAAGAAAATTGTGGAGTGGTTGAAAAACAAGTTTTAATGACTCCAACCTAAGTGTATGTAAACTTCTGACTTCAACTGTATTTATATGTATATATTCTTATTCCATTCCTTTACTTAGATGTGTGTGTACTAGGTAGTTGTTGTGGTATTGTTTGATTACTTGTTAGATATTGCTTCACTGTCAGAAATAGAAGCACAAGCATTTCACTACACTATCAATACCATCTGCTAAACATGTGACCAATAAAATGTTATTTTATTTGATATGCTGTTACGTTATTTCTCCTAACCTGCTGCTTAAGTTCTCCTAACCTAATAAAACTAATTGGTTATTTGCTTTATGTGTAAATACTGTATTATTGACAAATCTCATCCATATATCTACTGCTGTACCTTTTTCCTGCTTATACTGTATATTGTCAATACTGTCTATACACATCACATATTTATATTCCAGACTCTGACATTGCTCGTTCAGATATTTCTTAATTTCTTCTTTCTTTTCTTTTATTATTTGTGTGTTATTAATTGTACGGTTAGATATTTACGGTACTGCTGGAGCTAGAAACACAATCATTTCACTGCACTTGCTTTAACATTTGCTAATCTGTGTATGCATCAAATCAACTGTGAATTGATAACCTGTTACAAAAAGTCAAATATGACAAAAGCTGTATCCTTTCTAATAAATACCCATATATTTTGTTTTGCAGTGCAGCACATTCTGTTTTGAATCAAGCTACATTCGTTTTTTGTTGTTGTTCACATATCCTCTCTGATGTACTTCATCCTTGATAGGCTACTTATATATGACCCCATCAAGTGAAGATCATACTCCCGTCAGATCTAAACTACAGGAGGTTGGTGGCACCTTAATTGGGGAGGATGGGCTTGTGGCAATGGTTGGAGCAGAATCAATGCAATGGTATCAAGTACATCAAACACATGGTCACCATTTGCTCCATTCCAGCCATTATTATGAGCCGTCCTCATCTCAGCAGCCTCCACTGATCTAAACCCTTGATGGCGTAGAGCGCATGTTTCTACAAATTACATTTCAAAAGCTGTTAGGATCAGAATAGATCAGAAACACATGGGTTTATGTCAATGTTAGCCGATTAAAATCAACTCCACAATTTACAACATAACATAAAAGTATGTTTTTATTTTAATAAACGACTACATTTCAGCACCCAAAGAATAGCCCTCTTTGAAACCTTCCCCATCCCAACCAACCTAATTGCGGGCTATTCTTAGGGTGTTAAAATCAGTAAAAAAACGTCATTTTATGTGACGTCGGAAGCTCCAGCCCGCTAGTCTCAGAACAACTCAGTCGAGGAGTTTAGTTTAGTCAATTTGGGCATTCCAAAACGTCAATATCTCCCTCCCGATCTCAACCCTATCTCTCTTACACACACACGTCAGACTGCTTATTAAGCAATCCCAAGGGCGTGTCTAGCAGAGAAAGAGAGAGAGAGAGAGAGAGATATAGATATATATATATATAGAGAGAGAGAGAGAGAGAGAGAGAGAGTGTGTGTGTATATGTGTGTGTGTGTGTGTGAGTGAGTGATCTCCTCCCACTCCGCAGCCGGTGTCTGGCTGGTTGGGATGGGGAAGGTTTCAAATGCGGAAGTTTCCACCCAGAACGCTGCCACAGCGAAGATGAGGCTTGTGATGACATTTGTGCTAGCAGCGCGGTAGGAGAAGTTACCACTCCGCAGGGAAACTGTAGCTACCGCCGCAGAACTGGAGTAAACTGCTCATGTCGTCTTTGGCGAGCGCGGAGCGACGTGCGTTCGCTCTGAAAATCAACAGGTAATGTTCGTCTCTCTCACACACCTTTACGACTTTTCATGGTCAGGTTGGTGAACTCAGAGTTCTCATAGGCTACTGATTTGAGCTGTTGAAGGCGAGTGGATTCCTATACAGGCAGCTACATGCGGGCAATTCCATATAACGGAATTACGCTGAGACCTAGATTTTTCTCTTTCAAATGTATACCAAACCAAAACTATTGATTTCAAAGTTTAACAAACCATAGAACTCTATGCACAAGGAATCATTTTAACAATTTCAATACATAAAAAAATACATTTACAGTAAGAACTGTGCAGATAAAGTTTGCATCTGCACAGTTTACCTTAGGCCTAGGCTACAAGTTTTTAATTATTTATTATGTAAATTGTTCAAAGTTGTCATTGTGCTGTATGGTTTGTTAAACTTTGAAATCAATGGTTTTTGTTCTGCCTACATTTAAATCAGAGACTCAGCATATTTCTGTTACAGAGGAATTGCCCATGTTGTGACTGTAGGGTACTCTATCATGGGTGGGTCGCAGTCCTTGAGTTAAATTATGACATTTGCTTTAATAACTCCATAGTTATTTCTTATGAGTAAGGATATTAAACATTGATTTATTTCAATCAATTACCTATCACACATTTAGTTCTAACATCTTTAAAGTAGTGGACTAATATTCATAAAACAAAT
>NC_048575.1:69131372-69181372 GCF_013265735.2 Oncorhynchus mykiss | reverse complement strand
AATCTTCCTTAGTTTTTTATGTGAACACGTTTTTCACAAACTCTACTCAGAGTTTCTCTGAGCAAATCTGTTTTTCTCTGTCAGACAACAGTATGTTATCAGTCCAGTCCTCTGGGGCGCTATGGAGTTAACAGGGTAAATACATTGTCATTTGGGTTCTGTCAAGCAAAGCAGATGCTATATTTGACCATGGTTAAGTTGACTAATGTGGAGTGGACAAAAATCAAAATTGGGTTATTCGGTTGCGTGGTTAGAAAGATGTTGCCAATGTCAACTCCACTTCCTGAAAGAGGGTGTTTCTAGGTGTCTGATCCGCAGGGTTAATAAGATGTTATGGTATAATTAAGCAATAAGGCCCGAGAAGGTGTGGTATATGGCCAGTATACCACGGCTAAGAGTTGCTCTTATGCACGAAGCAACGCGGAGTGCCTGGACACAGCCCTTAGCCGTGGTATATTGACCATATATCACAAACCCCGAGGAGCCTTATTGCTATTATAAACTGGTTACCAACGTAATTAGAGCAGTAAAAATAAATGTTTTGTCAAACACATGGTATACAGTCTGATATACCACGGCTGTCAGCCGATCAGAATTCAGGACTCAAACCACCCAGTTTATAGTAAGGTGTTCGACTAGCTGCCTCACCTGTAATACTGTTGTTGTTGAGTTGGGAACAATTCCTCTTGTCAGCAGAAGAGAAGGGAAGTCCTAACATTTTGGGAGCATGTCAACAGCCTACCACACAGTCTCCTAATGAGAGGGAATTAAACCATGCTGGATGCTGGGCTGGTTGTCATGGCCTGACTGACTTTGACCTTTCACCTAAATTGTTACTTCAGGAAGTTTGGGGCCCCTCCATATCTCAATAGAGTTGTGCTGATGCTGGCTTGTCCCACATCATCATGCCATTGTGTGTGTGTGTGGCAGAAGTTGTGTATGGATTTAGTGAGTGGGTGTGTGTGGCAGGAGTTGTGTATGGATTTAGTGAGTGGGTGGGTGTGTGTGTGTGGCAGGAGTTGTGTATGGATTTAGTGAGTGGGCGTGTGCGATGTGTGTGGCAGGAGTTGTGGGTGGGTGTGTGTGTATGGCAGGAGATGTGTGTGGCGTTAGTGTGTGGGTGTGTGTGGCAATAGTTGTGTGTGTGTGGCAGGAGTTGTGTATGGATTTAGTGAGTGGGTGGGTGTGTGTGTGTGGCAGGAGTTGTGTATGGAGTTAGTGAGTGGGTGGGTGTGTATGTGTGTGGCAGGAGTTGTGTAGGGAGTGAGTGGTTGGGTGTGAATGTGTGGCAGGAGTTGTCTATGGAGTTAGTGTGTGTGGCAGGAGTTGTGTATGGAGTTAGTGAGTGGGTGTGTGTGTGTGTGTGTGGCAGGAGTTGTGTATAGCGTTTGTGTGGCAGGAGTTGTGTATGGAGTTAGTGAGTGGGTGTGTGTGGCAGGAGTTTTGTGTGGCAGCTTTCATATGTTCTCATGTTCTGAGCAAGGAACTGAAACATTAGCTTTCTTACATGGCACATATTGCACTTTTACTTTCTTCTCCAACACTTTGTTTTTGCATTATTTAACCCAAATTGAACATGTTTCATTATTTACTTGAGGCTAAATTGATTTTATTGATGTATTATATTAAGTTAAAAGAAGTGTTAATTCAGTATTGTTGTAATTGTCATTATTACAAATATTTAACAAAATCAGCCGATTAATCAGTATCTGCGTTGAAAAATCATAATCGGTCGACCTCTAGTGTGTGTGTGTGTGTGTGTGGCAGGAGTTGTGTATGGAGTTAGTGAGTGGGTGTGTGTGTGGCAGGAGTTGTGTATGGAGTTAGTGAGTGTGTGTGGCAGGAGGTGTGTATAGAGTTAGTGAGTGGGGGTGTGTGTGTGTGGCAGGAGTTGTGTATGGCGTTAGTGAGTGAGTGTGTGTGTGTGGCAGGAGTTGTGTATGGGGTTAGTGAGTGGGTGTGTTTGTGTGTGGCAGGAGGTTGTGTGTGTGTGTGGCGGGAGTTGTGTGTGTGTGTGGCGGGAGTTGTGTATGGCGTTAGTGAGTGGGTGGGTGTGTGTGTGTGGCAGGAGCTGTGTATAGCATTAGTGAGTGAGTGAGTGGGTGGGTGTGTGGCAGGAGTTGTGTATGGTGTTAGTGAGTGGGTTTGTGTGTGTGTGTGTGTGGCAGGAGTTGTGTATGGCGTTAGTGAGTGGGTGGGTGTGTGTGTGTGTTTGTGTGTGTGTGTGTGGCAGGAGTTGTGTATGGCGTTAGTGAGTGGGTGGGGGTGTGTGTGTGGCAGGAGTTGTGTATGGCGTTAGTGAGTGTGTATGTGTGGCAGGAGTTGTGTATGGAGTTAGTGAGTGGGTGTGTGTGTGGCAGGAGTTGTGAATGCGTTAGTGATTGGTTGTGTGTGTGTGTGTGTGTGACAGGAGTTGTGTATGGCGTTAGTGAGTGGGTGGGTGTGTGTGTGGCAGGAGTTTTGTATGTAGTTAGTGTGTGTTTGTGTGTGTGTGTGGCAGGAGTTGTGTATGGCGTTTGTGTGTGGCAGGAGTTGTGTATGGCGTTAGAGTGAGTTAGTGAGTGAGTGGGTGTGTGTGTCTGGCAGGAGTTGTGTATGGAGTTAGTGAGTGGGTGGGGGTGTGTGTGTGGCAGGAGTTGTGTATGGCGTTAGTGAGTGTGTGTGTGTGTGGCAGGAGTTGTGTATGGAGTTAGTGAGTGGGTGTGTGTGTGTGTGGCAGGAGTTGTGTATGGAGTTAGTGAGTGTGTGTGTGTGTGTGTGTGGCAGCAGTTGTGTATGACGTTAGTGATTGGGTGTGTGTGTGTGTGTGTGGCAGGAGTTGTGTATGTATGTGTGGCAGGAGTTGTGTATGGAGTTTAGTGAGTGGGTGTGTGGCAGGAGTTAGTGAGTGTGTGTGTGTGTGTTGCAGGAGTTGTGTATGGAGTTATTGAGTGGTTGTGTGTGTGGCAGGAGTTGTGTATGGAGTTAGTGAGTGTGCCTTATAAGAGTTGTCTGCCTACTGTTTTTATCATGTGTAATAATGAGAGAGATGGATGCCATGTGTTGGCAGAGTGGTTGTGGGTAGCCTACTGCTCTATAAAGGCTGTGTCTTTCAAGTCTGTCTCAGGCTGTTGAACTATGAGATTGTTTTATTGACTATATAACTGACTTTATGCCCTTGAGTAAAGCTCAATACACCAACTACACCCCAGCACACCAACTACACCCCAGCACACCGACTACACCCCAGCATACCGACTTCACCCCAGCACACCGACTTCACACCGACTACACCCCAGCACACCAACTACACCCCAGCATACCGACTTCACCCCAGCACACCGACTTCACCCCAGCACACCGACTTCACCCCAGCCCACCGACTACACCGCAGCCCACCGACTACACCCCAGCACACCGACTACACCGCAGTACACCGACTACACCGCAGTACACCGACTACACCGCAGCCCACCAACTATACCCCAGTCCACCGACTACACCGCAGTACACCGACTACACCGCAGCCCACCAACTACACCCCAGCTCACCGACTACACTGCAGCTCACCAACTACACAGCAGCACGGCACAGCACACAACGGCACAGCACACAACGTCACAGCACACAACGGCACAGCACACGCACCAACCACATCACACCACGCACAGCCACCACAGCACACCCACCAACCCCACCACAGCACACCCACCACAGCACACCCACCACACCACACCACACCACACCCACCACACCACACCACAGCACAGCACAGCACACCCACCACACCACAGCACACCCACCACACCACAGCACACCCACCACACCACAGCACACCCACCACACCACAGCACATATTCTATCCTTGAGTTGAGTCAGAAGACTCAAGCATGTGTTTTGGTTTTCCACTACTCATTTTTAGGTTTATATCTCAGCAGCAATTGTTCGAAACTACAGTAGGAGATATGTACGCATGATGATTTGATTTGGATACTGTACAAGCATATACTGTACAAGAATGCAATCATGGCATTGTACAGGAGCTTTTTTTGATTCCAGCCCTAACATCCCAACATCCCAACTCAAAGTTCTATGTTTACAGCTGGTGTTATATATTGCCAACCCATGGAACAGCCAGTCTAGACTCGCATTCCTTAGCCATACATGAAGGTGTGGAGCATACCAGAGGTATTCTTGAGTGATGGCCCTTTTATTATGTAACTCTCCTGGCAACAACACCGTCCCAGTGGAGAGTTTATCTGTGTTTTATGCCATGCCTCCTGTAATATGGGTGAACTATCCTTTTACCAGGATCCCACTCACACACTGCCTAGTCTCACTGAGCGGGTTAGGAGAAGCTGCAGCCACATGGCTCTGAAGTTCAGGACCTGGGCGGGACTCAGGCAGTCGAGAGGAGAGCAGTATGCCAATGAACATAGAGCAAAGTTCAACCAGTTAAAAGAGCCACAGCCCAGAGCCACACGCACCACACAGTGGTACCAAATTCACACTCCATTCACGAGTTAAGTTGACAACAATGGTGTTGGTGAAAACCTGTATAAATGGTGCTAGACTGAAATGAAACTACAGACTGCTTTCAGACTGGCAGTTCCTGTTGGCTAGTATCAGATGGCAGTCCTGGAGTTAAGATGCCCACATCAGTGTGTTGCTTGGGGAAGGGGTGGAGGGAATCTTCAGTGGCAGATCCATCCTAAACAATGACTACCATGACTTAATGAACACAGAGAGCAGCAGCACATGGACAGCATGGAGACTGGAGGAGAAGCAGGGACACTGGCCCATTTGGCATGAACAGCATGGGAACTGGAGGAGAAGCAGGGACACTGACCCATTTGGCATGAACAGCATGGGGACTGGAGGAGAAGCAGGGACACTGACCCATTTGGCATGAACAGCATGGGGACTGGAGGAGAAGCAGGGACACTGACCCATTTGGCATGAACAGCATGGGGACTGGAGGAGAAGCAGGGACACTGACCCAATTGGCAGTGCCCCTCAAAGACTCCCAACTCCACACAATACAGCCCTGTTGCGCCACACACACACACACACACACTTCACACAGTTTTGCTACTGAGGGACTTTTCATGCATTTTCTTTATAGCAGAGTAGGAAAGAAGAAAGTGTATTGTGTACCCGTTGGTAGGGGACCAATGACATGGTGGATTAATGGCTCTATAACCAGAGTAGTGGAGCATCTCATAGAACGATGAGATATGATTCAAATTAGGATGCTTGATCTATTTCTGTCTCTCTTTCTCTCTGCCCGTCTCTCTGTCGGTCGGGCTCTCTGACGGTGGTTTTCTTATTTTCTAAGACACCAAGAGACACCTTATCTCTCTCCTTGCATGCGCACACACAAACACACAAACTTCTCTCTCTTTATGCGCTCCATTCTACTGTCTGTAATATTTTCTGCTTGATCCGTTTGCATGGCTTCTGGTTTGGCAGAGTCTTTGTACAGCTCCCATTCTAGTCTTTAATGGAAAACAAAGGGCTGATCTAGTAGCCAAGGAGTACCAAATGACGCATTATTACCCACAAAGACAAGGGTTTTATTGAAGCTGACGGTTCTCTCTCTTCTCCTCTCTCCATTGTCCTCTTTCTCTCCTCTCGTTCGTCCTCTCGTTCGTCCTCTCGTTCGTCCTCTCGTTCGTCCTCTCGTTCGTCCTCTCGTTCGTCCTCTCGTTCGTCCTCTCGTTCGTCCTCTCGTTCGTCCTCTCGTTCGTCCTCTCGTTCGTCCTCTCTTCCGTCCTCTCTTCCGTCCTCTCCTTTGTCCTCTCTTCCGTCCTCTCTCTTCCATTTTCTCTCATCCGTCCTCTCTCTTCCGTCCTCTCTCTTCCGTCCTCTCTCTTCCGTCCTCTCTCTTCCGTCCTCTCTCTTCCGTCCTCTCTCTTCCGTCCTCTCTCTTCCGTCCTCTCTCTTCCGTCCTCTCTCTTCCGTCCTCTCTCTTCCGTCCTCTCTCTTCCGTCCTCTCTCTTTTGTCCTCTCTTCTTCGTCCTCTCTTCGGTCCTCTCTTCGGGCCTCTCTCTTTCGTCCTCTTTCTTTCGTCCTCTCTTCGGTCCTCTCTCTTCGGTCCTCTCTCTTCGGTCCTCTCTCTTCGGTCCTCTCTCTTCGGTCCTCTCTCTTTCGTCCTCTCTCTTTCGTCCTCTCTCTTTCGTCCTCTCTCTTGTCCTCTCTTCTTCGTCCTCTCTTCCGTCCTCTCTTCTTCCGTCCTCTCTTCTTCCGTCCTCTCTCCTTCGTCCTCTCTTCAGTTCTCTCTCGTTCGTCCTCTCTTCTGTCCTCTCTCTTCCGTCCTCTCTCTTCCGTCCTCTCTCTTCCGTCCTCTCTCTTTCGTCCTCTCTCTTTCGTCCTCTCTCCTTCGTCCTCTCTCTTCCGTCCTCTCTCTTCCGTCCTCTCTCTTCCGTCCTCTCTCTTTCGTCCTCTCTCCTTCGTCCTATCTCTCCCTCTTCCCTCCTCCTCTCTCTCCCTCTTCCCTCCTCCTCTCCTTCGTCCTCTCTCTCCCTACTCCTTCGTCCTCTCTCCTTCGTCCTATCTCTCCCTCTTCCCTCCTCCCCTCTCTCCCTCCTCCCCCCTCCTCTCCTTCGTCCTTTCTCTCCCTACTCCCTCCTAAACTCTCTCGTTCATCCTCTATCTCCCTCTTCCCTCCTCTCTCCTTCGTCCTCTCTCTCCTTCATCCTCTCTCTCCTGCCTCCTACTTAGTAGTGTGAATGACTCTAGAACAGGGATCATCAACTAGATTCAGGCACAGGACAATTTTTTTTCTTCTTGAGGGGATGGTCGGGAGGGCTGGATCAGAATTACAAATAAATTGACCGCAAGAATCCCAAACAGATATAATATTTGACTAAAACATAATCTATTCAAACCTTGTTTACATATGTATATGATCACGTGTCTCTCTATTATGCGTGGGAAACACATTTTTAAAATAGGAATCACTTGGAGCTGATTTCCAGGTGTTTTTTTTATGTCCAACAATGTTATATATAAGCAATAAGGTCCGAGGAGGTGTGGTATATGGCCAATATACAACGGCTAATGGCTGTTCTTAGGCACAATGCATCGCGGAGTGCCTGGACACAGCCCTTAGCCCTGGTATATTGGCCATAAATATCAAACCCCAAAGGTGCCTTATTGCTATTATAAACTGGTTACCAACGTAATCAGAGAAGGAAAAATAAATGTTTTGTCCCACCCATGGTATACAGTCTGATATGCCATGACTGTCAGCCAATCAGCATTCAGGGCTGATTTATAAATATATATGACCTGCGGGCCAAATTCGGTCCCAGCGGGTCGCAAGCTGGGGAACCCTGCTCTAGAACCTCTCCCCTCCTTCTTCCACACACGTTTCTTAGTAGTGTGAATGACACTGATATCCAGTAAATGACTATTATGCAGGATGTTTTTATTCAATCAGTGACCAACATTAACCCTTACCAAAATGACTGTCATTCTGCCCCTCCAAAAGGGAAAGGAAATGGGGCACCTAATCAGTTGTACAACTGAATGCATTCAACTGAAATGTGTCTTCCACATTTAACCCAACCCCTCTGAATCTGAGAGGTGCGGGGGGGCTGCCATAATCAACATCCACCTATTTGACACCTGGAGAACATTGGGTTAACTGCCCTGCTCAGGGGCAGAACGACAGATTTTTACCTTGTCAGCTCGGGGATTCGATCCATCAATTTTGATAATATCTGTTTTGTCGTACACCTCAGTTTCTCCTCTCCTCTGTTTCAGACACTCGTCTGCTGAGATCAGGAGACACTTCGGTGGGAACTATGGGTCCCCCCAGGTCTCCAAGCAACATAGTCGTCACAGCTCCAACGCATCAGTCTCCACTTGCTCCACCGTGGTGAGTTACAGTACTACTGTACAACTAACTAGACCCTTTCATGGGTAGAGGGAAATAGCACAATGGTGTACTATTTAACGCCCCTTTAGGAGAAGGATTCTGACTGAGACTTTCCCACAGCATGTTGTGCTGTAGGCCTAATAATGTCATCCTAAAGAGGGATTTTCTCCCATGGACATTCAGTGACTCCTCACATATTCTCTCTGTGTCTCTCTCTGTGTCTCTGTCTGTGTCTCTGTCTCTCTCTATCTGTCTGTAAATCCGACCACAACTCTATCCTCCTGATTCCTGCTTACAAGCAAAAATTAAGGCAGGAAGCACCAGTGACTCGGTTTATATAAAAGTGATCAGATGAAGCAGATGCTAAACTACAGGACTGTTTTGCTATCACAGACTGGAACATGTTCCGGCATTCTTCCAATGGCATTGAGGAGTACACCATATCACTGGCTTTATCAATAAGTGCATTGAGGACGTCGTCCCCACAGTGACTGTATGTACATACCCCAACCAGCGAGCCTACCAGACGAGCTAAATCACTTCTATGCCCGTTTTGAGGCAAGCAACACTGAGGTATGCATGAGAGCATCAGCTGTTCTGGATGACTGTGTGATCACGCCCTCCGTAGCCGACGTGAGTAAGACCTTTAAACAGGTCAACATTCACAAGGCTGCGGGGCCAGACGTATTACCAGGACATGTGCTCCGGGCATGTGCTGACCAACTGGCAGGTGTCTTCACAACATTTTTCAACATGTCCCTGATTGAGTCTGTAATACCAAAATGTTTCAAGCAGACCACCATAGTCCCTGTGCCCAAGAACTCAAAGGCAACCTGCCTAAATGACTACAGACCTGTAGCACTCATGTCAATAGCCATGAAGTGCTTTGAAAGGCTGGTAATGGCTCACATCAACACCATTATCCCAGAAACCCTAGATCTACTCCAATTTGCATACCGCCCAAACAGATCCACAGATGATGCAATCTCTATTGCACTCCACACTGCCCTTTCCCATCTGGACAAATGGAACACCTACAGTGGGGCATAAAAGTATTTAGTCAGCCACCAATTGTGCAAGTTCTCCCACTTAAAAAGATGAGAGAGGCCTGTAATTTTCATCATAGGTACACTTCAACTATGACAGACAAAATGAGAAAAAAAAATCCAGAAAATCACATTGTAGGATTTTTTTTATTAATTTATTTGCACATTATGGTGGGAAATAAGTATTTGGTCAATAACAAAAGTTTATCTCAATACTTTGTTATATACCCTTTGTTGGCAATGACAGAGGTCAAACGTTTTCTGTAAGTCTTCACAAGGTTTTCACACACTGTTGCTGGTATTTTGGCCCATTCCTCCATGCAGATCTCCTCTAGAGCAGTGATGTTTTGGGGCTGTTGTTGGGCAACACGGACTTTCAACTCCCTCCAAAGATTTTCTATGGGGTTGAGATCTGGAGACTGGCTAGGCCACTCCAGGACCTTGAAATGCTTCTTACGAAGCCACTCCTTCGTTGCCCGGGCGGTGTGTTTGGGATCATTGTCATGCTGAAAGACCCAGCCACGTTTCATCTTCAATGCCCTTGCTTATGGAAGGAGGTTTTCACTCAAAATCTCATGGTACATGGCCCCATTCATTCTTTCCTTTTTTCTTTCCGGATCAGTCGTCCTGGTCCCTTTGCAGAAAAACAGCCCCAAAGCATGATGTTTCCACCCCAATGCTTCACAGTAGGTATGGTGTTCTTTGGATGCAACTCAGCATTCTTTGTCCTCCAAACACGACGAGTTGAGTTTTTACCAAAAAGTTATATTTTGGTTTCATCTGACCATATGACATTCTTTCAATCTTCTTCTGAATCATCCAAATGCTCTCTAGCAAACTTCAGACGGGCCTGGACATGTACTGGCTTAATCAGGGGGACATGTCTGGCACTGCAGGATTTGAGTCCCTGGCGGCGTAGTGTGTTACTGATGGTAGGCTTTGTTACTTTGGTCCCAGCTCTCTGCAGGTCATTCACTAGGTCCCCCTCGTGTGGTTCTGGGATTTTTGCTCACCGTTCTTGTGATCATTTTGACCCCACGGGGTGAGATCTTGCGTGGAGCCCCAGATAGAGGGAGATTATCAGTGGTCTTGTATGTCTTCCATTTCCTAATAATTGCTCCCACAGTTGATTTCTTCAAACCAAGCTGCTTACCTATTGCAGATTCAGTCTTCCCAGCCTGGTGCAGGTCTACAATGTTGTTTCTGGTGTCCTTTGACAGCTCGTTGGTCTTGGCCATAGTGGAGTTTGGAGTGTGACTGTTTGAGGTTGTGGACAGGTGTCTTTTATACTGATAACAAGTTCAAACAGGTGCCATTACTACAGGTAACGGGTGGAGGACAGAGGAGCCTCTTAAAGAAGGAGTTACAGGTCTGTGAGAGCCAGAAATCTTGCTTGTTTGTAGGTGACCAAATACTTATTTTCCACCATAATTTGCAAATAAATTCATTAAAAATCCTACAATGTAATTTTCTGGATTTTTTTTCTTCTCAGTTTGTCTGTCATAGTTGAAGTGTACCTATGATTAAAATTACAGGCCTCATCTTTTTAAGTGGGAGAACTTGCACAATTGGTGGCTGACTAAATACTTTTTTGCCCCACTGTATGTGAGAATGCTATTCATTTACTACAGCTCAGCATTCAACACCATAGTACCCTCAAAGCTCATCACTAAGCTAAGGATCCTGGGACTAAACATCTCCCTCTGCAACTGGATTCTGGACTTCCTGACGGGCCGCCCCCAGGTGGTGATGTTAGATAGCAACACATCTGCCACGCTGATCCTCAACACTTGAGCCCCCCAAGGGTGCGTGCTCAGTCTCCTCCTGTACTCCCTGTTGACCCACGACTGCATGGTCAGGCACGACTCCAACACCATCATTAAGTTTGCAGACTACACAACAGTGGCCTGATCACCGACAACGACGAGACAGCCTATAGGGAGGAGGTCAGAGACCTGGCCGGGTGGTGCCAGATTAACAACCTAACCTTCAACGTAACCAAGACTAAGGAACGACAAAGCCTATTCCCCCTCAGGAAACTAAAATGATTTGGCATGGGTCCTCAGATCCTCAAAAGGTTCTACAGCTGCAACATCGAGAGCATCCTGACTGGTTGCACCACTGGACCTCCAGGACCTCTACACCAGGCGGTGTCAGAGGAAGACCCTAGCTGGTTGCATCACTGGACCTCCAGGACCTCTATACCAGGCGGTGTCAGAGGAAGGCCCTAAAAATTGTCAAAGACCCCAGCCACCCCAGTCATAGACTGTTCTCTCTACTACCGCATGGCAAGCGATACCAGCGTGCCAAGTCTAGGACAAAAATGCTTCTCAACTGTTTTTACCCCCAAGCAATAAGACTCCTGAACAGGTAATCAAATAGCTACCCGGACTATTTGCATTGTGTTCACCCCCAACCCCTCTTTTACGCTGCTGCTACTCTCTGTTTATCATGTATGCATAGTCACTTTAACTATACATTCATGTACATACTACCTCAATTGGCCCGACCAACCAGTGCTCCAGCACATTGGCTAACCTGGCTATCTGCATTGTGTCCCACCACCCACCAACCCCTATTTTATGCTACTGCTACTCTCTGTTCATCATATATGCATAGTAACTTTAACCATATCTACATGTACATACTACCTCAATCAGCCTGACTAACCGGTGCCTGTATGTAACCTCGCTACATTTATTGCCTTGCTACTGTATATAGCCTGTCTTTTTACTGTTGTTTTATTTCTTGACTTACCTATTGTTCACCTAATACCTTTTTTGCACTATTGGTTAGAGCCTGTAAGTAAGCATTTCACTGTAAGCTCTACACCTGTTGTATTTGGCGCACGTGACAAATAAACTTTAATTTGATCTGTCTGTCTCTCGGTCTTGTTTTAAGTGCACTAATACCTCTCTATATTTGTCAGGCTTTAGGCGTCAAGTCTTTGTGTCTCTGACTGTCTGACTCACTAGGCTTGAGCCCTTAGATATTTCTCTCTCTGCTGCTAGTCAGCTGACTAGGCCAGAGGAGGGAGAGTTGGCCCATCCCCTAGTTATTATGGTTAATCTTTAGCCTGCTTGGGAAATGGGTCAGGGCCCAGGCTACTGTAGAGGGATGGGACGGCCTGCTTACCTTCCAGCTTATACTGGCAAATCTGTTATATCTGTGGATTTGCGATGCGGGAGAGAGTTTATTTAATACCATAATCAAATTATATTTTCCCATGGTGCACCATTGTGGAGGAGATCAGTGGAGCTGCAGGCAGATGTGTGCGATGATTATTTGTATGATTCATCTCTCTATTTGTAGGACTTATAATGATGAGTATTGTTATTAGTTAGTCATTTCCAAAATGATGGATCACGTGTGTGTTTGTGTTATGCTTGTCTGTGTATGCCCACTATTGTCAGAACC
Organism: Oncorhynchus mykiss; assembly: GCF_013265735.2. Lineage (NCBI taxonomy): Eukaryota > Metazoa > Chordata > Actinopteri > Salmoniformes > Salmonidae > Oncorhynchus > Oncorhynchus mykiss. Next base: position 69,169,045 of record NC_048575.1, on the reverse strand, counting down.
ACATAAACAAGCAAGAGTACACTATCTCAAGAAACATAAAAGCTGATTGGAGGAGGCCTTGTTGATGTCACTTCCTGTAGACATGTGTTTTACCTCACTTGAACTTACTGCTGCTCCGTACCTAATCCACCCCTGGTCACTTCCCTTACCTACTTCATGTAGGGACCTAAAACCATTCCATGGGTATTAAGGATGATGGCTCCACGTTGCCCGCTGAAAGGCTAGGACTAAGTTCCATCATATTGCTTATACCTATCCAATCCTTTTACATCTACCCGAAGTGTCTTGGGGTGGGGGCTAGGAGTCACTTTGGAGTTGTGTAAGAGTGTCTTTGAGTCTTGCAAGAGCTTGTGGTTAACTCTTCTAGAGGAAGAGTTGTCAGAAACCAGTAACTGCCAGTAGTCTGTACAGGCTGTAGGTTCTTGTTTCCGGAATGCGCCATTTTGTGAACTTCCCTCTTACATGTTGAGTATTTAGCGGGGTAAGTCTACTTCCAATTCAGCGCGTTTATATTTCTACTAACAGTCATCTAGAGACCGACACTTTTCTGTTTCAAATGTGTGAAGCATCCATTGTTGTGAGGTTGGAGGCAGGTAATGTGGTGTTAGACTGCGTATTTGGTACAGACTGTACAGGGGTTCAGCTTGGGGAAGTAGGCTACGGGTTGTTCATTAGGCTGAAATGACACATTGCAGAGTTGGGTAGTAAAACTGTCTTACTGTTAGGGACAGGCAAGATGTATCCTCAAATATATTTTTGACAAAATACAAAACCCCCCCAAATCGATATTGTAAAGTATTGTAAAATATAATAACGACATGCACAAAGTGATTGAAACATGTATTCCAGCATTAAAATGGCTTACTGCTTCAGGAGTAACAGTGTGGTAGTGTAATAGTCTGACTGCTGGTAGGGACAACAGTCTGTTGCTGGCCTGGCTGAGAGCACTGCTCCATAATGCAGCATACCTGGGAGTTGGGACCGAGGCATGCATACATTTTGAATTGATTTGTTTCATTTGGCTCCATGCTAAGGAAGGGAAAGAGAATATATATAATGGAAGGAGATATGCAGCCTTGATTCCCAAGCATTAAAATGTCTGCGGTTCACGAAAAGAAGTGAGGGAGAATTAGGATGTTTGTCCTGATTCACTCCTCACACTAAACACAACAGAAGCTATGAAGTCTTGAACCATCTGGTAAAGACAGCGTTTACAAAACAGATGGTAGCACAACAGTTCACGTTTTCTGGGCATTTTCATTTTAGTCTGCTGCGGTATGTTGCACACTAAAGCAGCCGGATATATGATCAGATATGCTGTCGTCTGCACGGGTTCCACTCTACAGCCCTCCCTGAGAAACACCTGCACTGCTCAGCTTTCAAACCATGCCCTCATATTGCCCCAGCATACAGCCCATAGAAATTAATAAAGATACAGATCTGGATTACGTATTTCTATAATGCAGCCTCTCGTCTACGATAGTCATTGGATGGCCTTCTGTGGTGATAAAAAATAACGTTTATTTCTTTGACTCTTATCGCAGACTTGATTGGGATAAGGCTGGATGCTGTTGCATTGACTGTGGATATTGCTGTAACAACATGATGTGATTTAAGGGGAACATGCTCTCCTCTCCACTTTGTAGAGTGGTGATTTATAGATATTCATATCTTCTATAGTGTGATCTAAGCTCTTCTCAAGTGCTTTCCAGATTATCCTCCATTCAGATCTTTGCTTGAGTTGGCAGATTTCTGAGCCACACTTAACACATTCCCGTATAGTAACTACACTACTGTATATGTAACCCCACAGTTACTGCCATAGTGATGTAATTAGAACAGAATTTGGCAAGTGGCTTAGACTACCACTCAGTTATTGTTTTGTGTGTGTCTTACAGCTTCCATGTGAAGAGTAATCCCATTGAACACCACAGTAGTTACAGAGTTGGCTACAGAGCACAACACCAACTTAACAATAACTGTTGTGGGTTTTTGTCTCGGAATTATGTTACACACGTGACACTTCTCTCTTCTGCTCTGTGTTTGACGGGTCTTTATGTCAATCATATGAGCTGTCATGAGGTGGACTCAGCCACCCCTTAGGAGTTAGAATAGGGGGATAGTTGTCCAGGGGTTGCAGAGGGTTAAGACGAGGATTTATAGACTAACGTGAGAAGAAATACGTTTTTAATAGTTTATATCTAAATCCAAATACAGACCAGCATGCAAGCACACAAATATACACACACATGCACATGTACAGTTTCTATGGAAAGTAGAAGGTCTGAGGTTGTTGAAAGGAGAGTTGTATTCAAACCTGTCCTCCTCCCAGCTCTCTAAAATGCCTCTCTCTCTGCCTCTCTCTCTCTCTCTGCCTGCCTTTCTCTGCCTCTCTCTCTCTCTTCCTGCCTCTCTCTCTCTCTCTCTGCATGCCTCTCTCTCTCTCTCTGCCTGCCTCTCTCTCTCTCTCTTTCTCTTTCTGCCTCTCTCTCTCTCTCTCTCTGCCTGCCTCTTTCTCTTTCTCTTTCTGCCTCTCTCTTTCTCTCTTTCTCTCTCTGCCTCTCTATCTCTGCCTGCCTCTCTCTCTCCCTGCCTGCCTCTCTCCCTCTCTCTCTTTCTCTTTCTGCCTCTCTCTCTTTCTCTTTCTGCCTCTCTCTCTTTCTCTTTCTGCCTCTCTCTCTCTCTTTCTCTTTCTGCCTCTCTCTCTCTTTCTGCTTCTGTCTCTCTCTCTCTCTCTCTCTCTCTCTCTCTGCCTCTCTCTCTCTCTCTCTCTCTCTCTCTCTCTCTTTCTGCCTCTCTCTCTCTCTCTCTCTCTCTCTCTCTCTCTCTCTCTCTCTCTCTCTCTCTCTCTCTCTCTCTCTCTTTCTGCCTCTCTCAATTCAATTCAATTCAAGGGCTTTATTGGCATGGGAAACATGTGTTAACATTGCCAAAGCAAGTGAGGTAGATAATATATAAAAGTGAATATATAAAGTGAAATAAACAATTAAAATTAACAGTAAACATTACACATACAGAAGTTTCAAAACAATAAAGACATTACGAATGTCTTTATATATAATATATATATAATATGACATTCGTAATGTCTTTGTCTTTATTGTTATATATATATATCAGTGTTTTAACAATGTACAAATGGTTAAAGGACACAATAAAATAAATAAGCATAAATATGGGTTGTATTTACAATAGTGTTTGTTCTTCACTGGTTGCCCTTTTCTCGTGGCAACAGGTCACAAATCTTGCTGCTGTGATGGCACACTGTGGAATTTCACCCAGTAGATATGGGAGTTTATCAAAATTGGATTTGTTTTCGAATTCTTTGTGGATCTGTGTAATCTGAGGGAAATATGTATCTCTATGGTCATGCATTGGGCAGGAGGTTAGGAAGTGCAGCTCAGTTTCCACCTCATTTTGTGGGCAGTGAGCACATAGCCTGTCTTCTCTTGAGAGCCAGGTCTGTCTACGGCGGCCTTTCTCAATAGCAAGGCTATGCTCATTAAGTCTGTACATAGTCAAAGTTTTCCTTAAGTTTTGGTCAGTCACAGTGGACAGGTATTCTGCCACTGTGTACTCTCTGTTTAGGGCCAAATAGCATTCTAGTTTGCTCTGTTTTTTTGTTAATTACTTGACACATTGGAAATAATTATCTTTTAGTTTTCTCATGATTTGGTTGGGTCTAATTGTAGTGCTGTCCTTGCGCTCTGTGGGGTGTGTTTGTGTTTGTGAACCGAGTCCCAGGACCAGCTTGCTTAGGGGATGCTTCTCCAGGTTAATTTCTCTGTAGGTGATGGCTTTGTTATGGAAGGTTTGGGAATTGCTTTCTTTTAGGTGGTTGTAGAATTTAACAGCTCCTTTCTGGATGTTGATAATTAGTGGGTATCGGCCTAATTCTGCTCTGCATACATTATTTGGTGTTCTACGTTGTAGACAGAGGATATTTTTGCAGAATTCTGCATGCACAGTCTCAATTTGGTGTTTGTCCCATTTTGTGAAGTCTTGGTTGGTGAGCGGACCCCAGACCTAACAACCATAAAGGGCAATGGGCTCTATGACTGATTCAAGTATTTTTAGCCAAATCCTAATGTATGTTGAAATTTAGGTTCCTTTTGATGGCATAGAATGCCCTTCTTGCCTTGTCTCTCAGATCGTTCACAGCTTTGTGGAAGTTACCTGTGGGCGCTGATGTTTAGGCCAAGGTATGTATCGTTTTTTGTGTGATCTAGGGCAACAGTGTCCAGATGGAATTTGTATTTGTGGTCCTGGACCTTTTTTGGAACACCATTATTTTGGTCTTACTGAGATTTACTGTCAGGGCCCAGGTCTGACAGAATCTGTGTCCTTGGTTGGTGACAAGCACCAGATCATCAGCAAACAGTAGACATTTGACTTTGGATTCTAGTAGGGTGAGGCCGGGTGCTGCACACTTTTCTAGTGCCTGCGCCAATTCGTTGATGTATATGTTGAAGAGGGTGGGGCTTTTGCTGCATCCCTGTCTCACCCCACGACCCTGTGTGAAGAAATGTGTGTTTTTTGCCAATTTTAACCGCACACTTGTTGTTTGTGTACATGGATTTTATAATGTCGTATGTTTTACCCCCAACACCACTTTCCGTCAATTTGTATAGCAGACCCTCATGCCAAATTGAGTCGAAGGCTTTTTTGAAATCAACAAAGCATGAGAAGACTTTGCCTTTGTTTTGGTTTGTTTGGTTGTCAATTAGGGTGTGCAGGGTGAATACATGGTCTGTTGTACGGTAATTTGATAAAAAGCCAATTTGACATTTGCTCAGTACATTGTTTTCATTGAGGAAATATACGAGTCTGCTGTTAATGATAATGCAGAAGATTTTCCCAAGGTTACTGTTGACGCATATTCCACAGTAGTTATTGGGGTCACATTTGTCTTCACTTTTGTGGATTGGGGTGATCAGTCCTTGGATACAAATATTGGGACGATGCCACAGGCCTTTTTGGGTTGGAGAGTTTGTATTTTGTCCTGTAGTTCATTCAATGTATTTGTAGAATCCAGTGGGTTCTGGTTGTCTTTAATAGTTTCTAAGATTTGTATTTGATCCTGTATAAGTTTTTGCTGTTTCTTCTTTGTTATAGGGCCAAAGGTATTGGAGAAGTGGTTTACTCATACACCTCCGTTTTGATAGATAACTCTTTGTGTTGTTTTTTGTTTAGTGTTTTACGATTTCCCCAGAAGGGGTTAGATCTCCCTCTCTACACCTCTCTGTATGCCTCTCTCTCTCTCTCGCTCTCTCTCTATGCCTCTCTCTCTATCTGCCTCTCTCTCTGCCTCCCTGTCTCTCTCTCTCTCTCTCGCTCTCTCTGTATGCCTCTCTCTCTCTCGCTCTCTCTGTATGCCTCTCTCTCTCTCGCTCTCTCTGTATGCCTCTCTCTCTCGCTCTCTCTGTATGCCTCTCTCTCTCGCTCTCTCTGTATGCCTCTCTCTCTCGCTCTCTCTGTATGCCTCTCTCTCTCGCTCTCTCTGTATGCCTCTCTCTCTCTCTCTCTCGCTCTCTCTGAATGCCTCTCTCTCTCTCTCTATGCCTCTCTTTTCCTGCCCCTCTCTCTCTGTTTGTACTTTAAACAATGTGTTGTTAGGTTCTTGGTTTGTTTCCAGGCATTCCTTTCATTGAAGCCAGGGAATACATATCTGGAATAATCTGACTATCAATGACACATTTAGATGCACAACAGTGGTTTATTCATAATCTTAAGAATGCCAACATGTGGTAACTTTGTGCCTTAACCGTTTCCTGCCTGTGCCCTCTGCATCTCTATTTTCTCCCTGTACCGCTCTCTCTCTGTCACTGTCTCCTTCGCCCCTTCTCTACTTCCTCTCTGATTCAGTGGTGGGTTAAATGCGGAACACACATTTCAGTTGAATGCATTCAGTGGTACAACTGACAAGACATTCCCCTTTCCCTTTACATTAAGAACACCTTCCCAATCTTGAGTTGCACTCCCCCCTTTGCCCTCAGAACTGCCCCAATTTGTTGGGGCCTGGACTTTACAAGGTGTTGAAAGTGTTCCACAGGGATGCTGGCCCATGTTGACTTCCCACAGTTGTCAAGTTGGCTGGATGTCCTATGGGTGGCGGACCATTCTTAATTCACACAGGAAACTGTTGAGCATGAAAAACCCAGCAGCGTTGCAGTTCTCGACTCAAACTAGTGCACCTGGCACCTACCTACTCCCATACCCTGTTCAAAGGCACTTAAATATTTTGTCTTGCCCATTCACCCTGAATGGCGCACATACACAATCAATGTCTCAATTGTCTGAAGGCCTTCTTTAACATGTCTCCTCCCCTTCATCTACACTGATTTGAAGTGGATTTAACAAGTGACCTCAATAACATAATGGAGGAAAAGTTCATGTCTATGTCATGAAAAGAGCAAATGTTCATAATGTTTTGTACACTATTTAATAGTATGATATCTGTCTCTCCAGCCCCAGTCATATGACGCGGTGGAGCCCTTGGACCTGGAAGAGTTTCTGATGTCACAGCTACGGAGTGGAGACTCCGCCCTCATGCAGGAGCTTGGAGATTTTCCCGACGACGACCTGGAAGTAGAACTGGTGGAGAAGGAGTGTCGGACCGTACGCCACTCTGTACCGGAGGAGGGGTGGGTCGCATGGTCACATGATCAATATAGAATAAACTCAACCATGTTACTAGATTGTTATGCCTATCAGATCCCCACATATCGAGGAGAGAGCAGGGAGGGTCTAGAGGTCTGGATTAGACATTGATTTAAGCCTGGCTATTATTCCAATAGTCCCAGTAACTTTCTCCACTATCAACCTATATCTGCGTCCAGATGACACCCCACCCACTAGTTCCCTAGGTCCCACTTATAATGGAATAGAATAAGTCTACCTCAGAAGGCTCTTACATCCCAAGAGGGTGTGAAATAGTGAACATATTCTGACAGTGGTATCTTATTGTTTTAGGATTGTCACTCACCTTGAACATGATGTTACAGATAGTGCTGATGAGATGGGACTGCAGAATGAGGGAAAAAGGATTGTGTGTGCATGTAATGAGTGTGTATGTGTGCTTAACATCCATCTCAATCCCTCGCTGACCGCCTATATCTCTATAGGGTGGAGTTGGATTCCCATGTCAGGGACTGTGTTCAGAGTTACACCCAACCCTGGCTGATGGTCAGCAGGAGGTAAACTTCCTTTGATCAACTCTTAGACACATTCAGGGGCTGCTTTCTTTCCTAATATCCTTTCCCTTGTGACTACTGACCTGTAAAATGCTAGATATGTGAATGCTAGTGGTCACTAACCCTGGACTACCTGGAGAGCTACCTGGTGTGCAGGCTTTGGGCCAGCTTGACTAAAGGCTGCACACCAAGTGGCTCAGTCTTCAGGACCAGGGTTGATGACCACCACCATACAACACAGTGGAAACCTATGCAGTGGTTTATACAGTGGAAACCTGTGCAGTGGTTTCCTTCTCAGGTGCAGCACCAAGTCTGGCTGTGTCTGTCTGTCTGTCTGTCTGTCTCTGTCTATAGAGAGATGTCTGAGAGACAGTGATAGACAGAGGGGTTATCTTCACACATACCACACACTGATTACTTATCACAGCCTAGGCCCACCGTCTACTGCTGGCACACATACACTACCAGTCAAAAGTTTTAGAATACCTACTCATTCAAGGGTTTTTCTTTATTTGTACTATTTTCTACATTGTAGAATAATCGTGAAGACATGAAAACTATGAAATAACACACATGGAATCATTTAGTAACCAAAAAAGTGTTAAACAAATCAAAATATATTTTATATTTGAGATTCTTCAAATAGGCACCCTTTGCACACTCTTGACATTCTCTCAGCCATCTTCACTTGGAATGCTTTTCCAACAGTCTTTTCCTTCACTCTGCGTTCCGACTCATCCCAAACCATCTCAATTTGGTTGAGGTCTGGGGGTTGTGGAGGCCAGGTCATCTGATGCAGCACTCCATCACTCTCCTTCTTGGTCAAATAGCCCTTACACAGCCTGGAGGTGTGTTTGGGTCATTGTCCTGTTATAGATAAATGACAGTCCCACTAAGCCCAAACCAGATGGGATGGAGTATTGCTGCAGAATGCTGTGGTAGCCATGCTGGTTAAGTGGCCTTAAATTCTAAATAAATCACAGATGGTGTCAGCAGCAAAGCACCCCCACACCCTAACATCTCCTCCTCCATGCTTCACTGTGGGAAATACACATGCGGAGATAATCCGTTCACCCACACTCGTCTCACAAAGACACAGCGGTTGGAACCAAAAATCTTACATTTCACTCCAGACCAAAGTACACATTTCCATCGTTCTAATGTCCATTGCTCGTGTTTCTTGACCCAAGCATGTCTCTTCTTATTATTGGTGTCCTTTAGTGGTGGTTTCTTTGCAGCAAATCGACCATGAAGGCCTGATTCACGCAGTCTCCTCTGAAAAGTTGATGTTGAGATGTGTCTGTTATGACCTGACCTGACCTTCATGTCTTGAAGTAATAATGGACAGTCGTTTCTCTTTGCTTATTAGAGCTGTTCTTGCCATAATACGGACTTGGTCTTTTACCAATCAGGACTATCTTCTGTTTACCACACCTACCTTGTCACAACACAACTGATTGGCTCAAACGCATTAAGAAGGAAAGAAATTCCACAAATGAACTTTTAAGACCTGTTAATTGAAATGCATTCCAGGTGACTACCTCATGAAGCTGGTTGAGAGAATGCCAAGAGTGTGCAAAGCTGTCATCAAGGCAAAGTGTGGCTATTTGAAAATACATTTTGATTTGTTTAACACTTTTTTGGTTACTACATGATTCCATGTGTTTTTTCATAGTTGTGATGTCTTCACTATTATTCTACAATGTAAAAATATAGAAAAACCCTTGAATGAGTAAGGGTTCTAAAACTTTTGACCGGTAGTGTACATACACACACACACAGTCAGTCTCCTGGTCATCCACGTCCTTTCATCCACGTCCTGGGGCTTTGTATCTATGTGGGGGGTGGAATACTACATCTAATCTGCTCTGATAAGATAAAAAAAGGTGTGTGTGTGTGTGTGTGTGTGTGTGTGTGTGTGTGCGCAGGTGCCAGGGAGATAGTTGGAGTGCATATTCGGAGCGGGCATGTCTACACAAAACTCTGCAGAAACAGACATTTGAGTCTGACGTGCAGCCAGAGAAACTAGAGACACCGGTAAGCACAATAAACATATACACAACAACAACAAAAATGGCATTCCAAAATATATCCGGGTTTGGGTCCGTAAGGAGCAGTTTTGTCAGTCCCATTGTTATCAGAGGACCAACGTGTATTCAGAGTGTACTGTAGTAGGACATTCAGGTATCAGATCCAAAGATTACATTACGGAGGGAAATAATTAGATAAACATAATACCCTGGGTTTTCTATCAGAGAAAGATGACATGCCCAACATGAAACTTGAATACTAGAGTTGTTTCAAGCAACATCTCCTGATTCCTCAGATTGATAGATATAGGTTGTCTTTTAGTTTTAGAATATCTGTTCTTGTGAGGAAATTCTAATCAGTGTGCAATGAAAGAAGGAGAGAAAGAAGTAGAGAAAATTAGAGTGAGAGAACAGAGCGAGGTAACCATAGAAAGCGAGACAGAGTGACGGGAGGGGTTGGGGAGCGGGGAGGGGGGTGGGTGTTGAGGAGCGAGGGGAGGTGTTGGGGATTAGTAGGGGAACAGAGCGGTTGGAGAGGTGTTGGGGAGTGGTTGGGGAACAGAGCGGTTGGAGAGGTTTTGGGGAGTGGTTGGGGAACAGAGCGGTTGGAGAGGTGTTGGGGAGTGGTTGGGGAACAGAGTGGTTGGAGAGGTGTTGGGGAACAGAGCGGTTGGGGAGGTGTTGGGGAGCGGAGCGGTTGGGGAGGTGTTGGGGAGCGGAGCGGTTGGGGAGCGAGGGGAGGGGTTGGGGAGCGGTTGGGGAGCGTTGGGGTTGGGGAGCGAGGGGAGGGGTTCGGGAGCGTTGTGGTTGGGGAGCGGTTGGGGAGCGTTGGGGTTGGGGAGCATTGGGGTTGGGGAGCGAGGGGAGGGGTTGGGGAGCGTTGGGGTTGGGGAGCGGTTGGGGAGCGTTGGGGTTGGGGAGCGGTTGGGGAGCTTTTGGGTTGGGGAGCGGTTGGGGAGCGAGGGGAGGGGTTGGGGAGCGTTGGGGTTGGGGAGCGTTGGGGTTGGGGAGCGTTGGGGTTGGGGAGCGGTTGGGGAGGGGGAGGGGAGCGGTTGGGGAGGGGTAGGGTTTGGGGAGCATAACACTGAACACAGACGTGCTTTTCCTGTTTCTATTACCTCCATCCTGGCACCGTCTCCCTCATGTCTACCCAGCCTGACCTGCACACAATGAGACGTGAATATTCATGTAGTCCCCCTCTGCTTCCGACCTGCCCCAGCCAACATCCAGCTCTCTGTCCTGCCAAATCTCCAGCCAGCACCCAGCCAACCCCTCCTCCAGCCCCCTTCTCCAGCCCCCCACCTCTGTCAGTCTATAGTCCCAAACTCAAATCTCCAAGCCCTGACAGTGAAGTCCCACTCCCAAGTCCCAAGGTCCATCCCCAGCTCCCCAGCCCCACCCCCCAGCCTTACCAAGTCCTAATCACCCAAACCAAAGACCCTTGTTCTAGCCGTGTTTTTCCCATCCGCTCTAGGCCGAAGAGAGAGCGAGAGAGGGAGAGAGGGGAAGAACCGGCCTATTGTCAGTCAGCCTCTAATGGTCCCCTGCTTCACACTGGTCATTAGTAATCCTGTGGGATAGGGGCACAGTTAAGCAGGGCTTGGGGAGTGGAGGTTAGATGGAAGATGGATGGATGTTTCCCCTTAAATTTTAGGATTGTTGATGAAGCCAAAATATTTTAGTAATTCAAATGAAATATTTGAAACTAAATTAGGCAGATTTACTGCAGGATTGCAACAGAAAAGAGGAATGAAGGGTGAGGGGGGTGCTGTGAGAAGGAAGGGGGTTGGTGGGGGGCTGCTGTGAGAAGGAAGGGGGTTGGTGGGCGGGTGCTGTGAGGAGGAACGGGGTTGGTAGGGTGGAGGGGGGGGGGGTCCTGTGAGGAGGAAGGGAGTTGGTAGGGTGGGGGGGGGGGGGGTACTGTGAGGAGGAAGGGGGTTGGTAGGGTGGGGGGGTACTGTGAGGAGGAAGGGGGTTGGTAGGGTGGGGGGGGGGGGGGTGCTGTGAGGAGGAAGGGGGTTGGTGAGGAGGGTGCTGTGAGGAGGAAGGGGGTTGGTGAGGAGGGTGCTGTGAGGAGGAAGGGGGTTGGTGAGGAGGGTGCTGTGAGGAGGAAGGGGGTTGGTGAGGAGGGTGCTGTGAGGAGGAAGGGGGTTGGTAGGGGTGGTTGAAAACAGGACACAGCCTGAGAATTCAGAGCTGTCCAGTCATGTAGCTCAGTTGGAGTGTGATTCCATATGGATGTAGTTAATCAGGGAGTACTATGATCTCTCCATGGTGTTAAGGGGCACCCTTTCACTTAGAAGTTACTGGGCTCCCCTGGAGTTGAAACCCATTAGTTATGGATTCCATGAGCTTGTTTCGATTCTCTTGATGTTCACACACAGTTAATCATCTATGGATGTCTTATCCACTGCGATTGCATAGCAAGTTACCGGCCTATACACTTAGAGTGCTGCAAGTATTTGGAACACTTATCTAGGCCTATATGCAATACACTTGAGTGAAATTATTTTGTTGGGAGAATTCAACGTTATTTTGTTGGGAGAATTCAACATTATTTGGGGATTTTGTCTCTCTTCCATCCTCTTCCCACCTCTCTCTCCCTGTCCTCCTCTCGCTCCCTGTCCTCCTCTCGCTCCCTGTCCTCATCTCTCTCCCTGACCTCCTCTCGCTCTCTGTCCTCCTCTCTCTCCTAATACCTGTCATTATTATTACAGGTGAAGTCACCGTCCCTGCCCTCCTCTCGCTCCCTGTCCTCCTCTCTCTCCTAATACCAGTCATTATTAATATTATTACAGGTGAAGTCCCCGTCTCTGTCCTCCTCTCTCTCCTAATACCAGTCATTATTAATATTATTACAGGTGAAGTCCCCGTCTCTGTCCTCCTCTCTCTCCTAATACCAGTCATTATTAATATTATTACAGGTGAAGTCCCCGTCTCTGTCCTCCTCTCTCTCCTAATACCAGTCATTATTAATATTATTACAGGTGAAGTCCCCGTCTCTGTCCTCCTCTCTCTCCTAATACCAGTCATTATTAATATTATTACAGGTGAAGTCCCCGTCTCTGTCCTCCTCTCTCTCCTAATACCAGTCATTGTTGTTACAGGTGAAGTCCCCGTCTCTGGCGGTACTGAGTGATGACTCCAGCAGGACCCTGACCTCCTCTGACTTTGACCTCCGCTCTGGTCTGACCCCTGATCCCAGAGTGGAGGGGCTGCTGCACTTCAGTAACCATGACGACCTGGACAGGTTCAACCAGGAAGCCCGGCAGGGGAACCGCCACCCTGAGCTGTTTGCCCTGTACCCACCCGCCGACGAGGTGAGAGAGGGACACACACACACATATACATACAGTCAATGATTCTGTGCATGCTTGACTTGAATTGAGTGGCTGGATCCATGACATTCCTTTGGTATTCCAGGATGATGCAGTGGAGATCCGGCCCATTCCCGACTGTCCCAAAGAGCACATGGGCGACCGGATCATCATCAGGTGTCAGGCCATCAAGTATGGGAATTACACTACCTTTCACAGAAGGAAAATAACTGTTTACCTCTAGCTAACTAGCTACCTGTATGTGAGAAACAACATGTTGTGTGGGACAGGGTGGCAGAGTGAGGGAAGATTGTGTGAGAAGGAGAAGATTATCTCACAATATGAATGATGGGGAAATGTTCCCAACATTTAGCATGCATTTGTCTGCTACTGCAATTGACAGACCATTGTTAAGTTGGAGACCATTCAGTTTGGTCTGGACCTTAGTCTTTAGCCTGGGAGCTCTGCAGTACAGTGGTTGTTACCTTTCCTTAAGACCATCACTTTCTGTGAGACACGTTCCCTTTCTCTCCCTCTCTTACACACTTTCTGTGGGACACGTTCCCTTTCTCTCCCTCTCTTACACACTTTCTGTGAGACACGTTCCCTTTCTCTCCCTCTCTTACACACTTTCTGTGGGCTAGTATCTCTCTGTCTCTCTTGTTTCCTCTCTCTCGCTGTCTCTCTCTCTCTCTTTCTGTTCTCTCTCTCTTTCTGCTTCTCCCACACCGTAAAGCTGCCAAAGGTTTCAGCTAAGTTCTTCATCATCTCTAAACATTGTTTTGGCAGCTGCTTGTCCCAACTTACAGTTGGGCTTATCACTCGATCGGCTCAGTTCCAAGTCTCAATGCTATGAGAGTACATGCACCCACAATCCATGTTTCTGTTGAGTATCCTGAGTTGATCAATAGAATCAAATGAAATCTATTCGCCACATTCACAATTGCAGCAAAATGCTTATGTGCTTTCTCAATTAACAATGCAGAACTTTATAGAATAGATAAAATGTCATTATACGTCAGGCTTATTGACAATGTTTGCTGGCTGGTCGACACACTGCTGTGAAATGACAGGCTGATATATTTTCTCCCCTGTCCTCCATAGGTTTGAGATTGACATTGAACCACTATTTGCTACCCTGGCTCTGTACGACCTGAGAGAGAAGAAAAAGGTACAGTAGGGGTTTCCTTCTGAAAGGTTGCTACAGTGCTGTGTTCTTCGGCCCACTGTGTGTTATAAGGTCATGAAAAATCGCATGTTGTTGAAGCTTGAAGTTGTTGAGGTTAATGCCTATTAAGGACAAGACGCACCATAGCGAACGTCGGCCGTGCGCAGTAGATCACGCGCTGGTTGTCGGGGGAACAGTTGCGATTCAACATGTACGGTAGTCAGGAAATGTTCTAATCAGTTCGTCTGCAAGGTGTGCTTTATCTTTCAGGTGATCTCCTGACCAGTGTGTCAGATTTGTGTTGCTGGTCAGTGAAGTGATGGATCAGTGTGATATCTGAAGACTTTAGCCACAGTAGACAGAACGTCCGGAAGCCCTGGGACTGAGGGGCTTCTCCAGTAGACCAAGCATAGCCGTGTTCGTACAACCAACCCATCTGATTCACACTGTACTCTCCTATCCAAACACAGTTCTGTTAGCAAAAACGAGTAGCATGTGTGTTATGGACTTGCACAGCCGGATGGTTTATGGATTGGATTTAGCGTTTTAAGGTTCAAGGGCACCACGTTTGGATTTGAGCCGCTGACCTTTTGGTGGTCTGGCCACACTGCATCCTTTATTATATACTACATCTCTTGCATGGCGAGGGAACCAGATGATGCTCTTCTACATAATATCCATAAGGCACAATGCAGATGGGCCTGAAAAAGGCACCATGTTGTAGGCCCATGAAACATCCCCCAGTTATGGAAAAGGATGACATACTGTCCAGTTTGTTGAACTAATACACTTGACATGACTCAATCTGGAACAGAGGGGATTGGTGACTGGGGTTCTTTCTCTCTCGGTCTCTGTCTCTCTCTCGCTCTCTCTGTCGCTCTCTCTCTGTCTCGGTCTCGGTCTCTCTCTGTCTCGGTCTCGGTCTCTCTCTGTCTCTGTCTCTGTCTCGGTCTCTCTCTCTCTGTCTCTGTCTCGGTCTCTCTCTCTGTCTCGGTCTCTCTCTCTCTCTGTCTCGGTCTCTGTCTCTCTCTAGCACTCTCTGTCTCGGTCTCTGTCGCTCTCTGTCGCGCTCTCTCTGTCGCGCTCTCTCTGTCGCGCTCTCTCTGTCGCGCTCTCTCTGTCGCGCTCTCTCTGTCGCGCTCTCTCTGTCGCGCTCTCTCTGTCGCGCTCTCTCTGTCGCGCTCTCTCTGTCGCGCTCTCTCTGTCGCGCTCTCTCTGTCTCTCTCGCTCTCTCTGTCTCTCTCGCTCTCTGTCTCTCTCTCTCTCTCTGTCTCTCTCTCTCTCTGTCTCTCTCTCTCTCTCTCTGTCCCTCCCTGTCTGTCTGTCTCTCTTTCACCATCTCTTTACTGTTTCTCTGCAATGAAATGCGGTTTTGGTTTCACATCTGGGAAATATGCAGCAGATGTTGATATAGTTCGCGGACAACATTTCTCTAATCCTGTCCTGCCCTGACCGACTGACAGATGGTTACAGTACACACTAATAACGGGTGTATAAAAGACTATTACAGCGAAGATGGTTGTGATTATTAGGCCAACCATGGTGTGTGTGTAATGTAGGCCTACAGTAGAATATGATCATACTGATCATGGTGTGTCCAGGGGATTGGGAGGTTTATGCCAGATGTTTAGAACACAGCCAGCAATCATCAGCTGTGTTTCATCACAATTAATATGAAGTCCTGTGGAACTCTTGGCTTTTAAAGTTAACACACTGCAATGCCGTTACAATGTAGACCACATTAACTGTTGAAATTTGAAGCATGGTCCCAAGTGTGTGTGTATGTGTGTGTGTGTGTGTGTGTGTGTGTGTGTGTGTGTGTGTACACACACACAATTCCCCACTTAACACATTTAGAACTGTCACACTCTTCTGTCTGCTTCAGATTAAACTTGAGAGAGACCGAGGAAGAAATCCATGCTGTGTTATGTTGTGTGCTAGCAGCATCAGTCCTGCTATGAAGTGTTAAAGACTGTTGTAGAGGACTCATAATGTGACATGTGGAATGAGGAGGTTGTAAATGGGTTCGTAATGGGACCTAACATGACACTCACAGCGTACAGGGTCACCGTAGGGTCATCCTCTTCTCAGGACACAGTCACAAGTGAGGAGCCGTAGAAACAGAGACTCTTTCTCAATTTGTCTTTCCCCGATTCGTTACACCCTCTCTCCTTGCCTCCTTCTCAAAGTGTATGGGACAAAAAGATCCAATGTCCATCCCCTTAACATTTGTTCCTCTAAAACGATGAGAAGGTAGGTGATAAGAGAGGACTTGAGGAAATGTAAGAAATAGAGGTCGACCGATTTATGATTTTTCAACGCCGATACCGAGGACCAAAAAAAGCCGATACCGATTAATCGGCCGATTTAAAAAAAAAAATTAAAAAAAATAAAATAAAATAAAAAAAAGAAATATATATATATATATAAAAAATAAAACATATTTATTTTTATTTGTAATAAGGACAATTACAACAATATTGAATGAACACTTATTTTAACTTAATATAATACATCAATAAAATCAATTTAGCCTCAAATAAATAAGGAAACATGTTCAATTTGGTTTAAATAATGCAAAAACAAAGTGTTGGAGAAGAAAGTAAAAGTGCAATATGTGCCATGTAAGAAAGCTAACGTTTAAGTTCCTTGCTCAGAACATGAGAACATATGAAAGCTGGTGGTTCCTTTTAACATGAGTCTTCAATATTCCCAGGTAAGAAGTTTTAGGTTGTAGTTATTATAGGAATTATAGGACTATTTTTCTCTATACGATTTGTATTTCTTATACCTTTGACTATTGGATGTTCTTATAGGGTCTTTAGTATTGCCAGTGTAACAGTATAGCTTCCGTCCCTCTCCTCGCTCCTACCTGGACTCGAACCAGGAACACATCGACAACTGCCACCCTTGAAGCAGCGTTACCCATGCAGAGCAAGGGGAACAACTGCTCCAAGTCTCAGAGCGAGTGACGTTTGAAACGCTATTAGCGCTCACCCTGCTAACTAGCTAGCCATTTCACATCGGTTACACCAGCCTAATCTTGGGAGTTGATAGGCTTGAAGTCATAAACAGCACAATGCTTGAAGCACAGGGAAGAGCTGCTGGCAAAACGCACAAAAGTGCTGTTTGAAAGAATGCTTACGAGCCTGCTGGTGCCTACCACCGCTCAGTCAGACTGCTCTATCAAATCATAGACTTAATTATAACATAATAACACACAGAAATACGAGCCGTAGGTCATTAATATGGTCGAATCCGGAAGCTATCATTTCGAAAACAAAACGTTTATTCTTTCAGTGAAATACGGAAACGTTCCGTATTTTATCTAATGGATGGCATCCCTAAGTCTAAATATTCCTGTTACATTGCACAACCTTCAATGTTATGTCATAATTACGTAAAATTCTGGCAAATTAGTTCGTAATGAGCCAGGTGGCCCAAACTGTTGCATATACCCTGACTCTGCGTGCAATGAACGCAAGAGAAGTGACACAATTTCACCAGGTTAATATTGCCTGCTAACCTTTCTTTTAGCTAAATATGCAGGTTTAAAAATATATACTTCTGTGTATTGATTTTAAGAAAGGCATTGGTGTTTATGGTTATGTACACGTTGGAGCAACGACAGTCCTTTTTCACGAATACGCAACACATCGATTATATGCAACTCAGGACACGCTAGATAAACTAGTAATATCATCAACCATGTGTAGTTAACTAGTGATTATGGTTGACTGATTGATTGTTTTTTATAAGATAAGTTTGATTCTAGCTAGCACCTTACCTTGGCTTCTTACTGCATTTGTGTAACGGGCAGGCTCCTCGTGAGGCAGGTGGTTAGAGCGTTGGACTAGTTAACCATAAGGTTGCAAGATTGAATCCCCGAGCTGACGAGGTCAAATCTGTCGTTCTGCCCCTGAACAAGGTAGTTAACCCACCGTTCCTAGGCCGTCATTGAAAATATGAATGTAGGCCTCCCGGGTGGCGCAGTGGTCTAGGGCACTGTAAAAATAAAAAATACCTTGAAATAGGGCCGATTTCAAGTTTTCATAACAATCGGAAATCGGTATTTTTTATTTTTACGACTTTATTTAACGAGGCAAGTCAGTTAAGAACACATTCTTATTTTTATTATTATTATTATTATTTTTAATTTGACCCCCTTTTTCGTGGTATCCAAAGTAATTACTATCTTGTCTAATCGCTACAACTCCCGTACGGGCTCGGGAGAGACGAAGGTTGAAAGCCATGCGTCCTCGAAACACAACCCAACCAAGCCGCACTGCTTCTTAACACAGCGTGCATCCAACCCGGAAGCCAGCCGCACCAATGTGTCGGAGGAAACACCGTGCACCTGGCCGCCACAGCAATTCCGATTAATCGGTCGACCTCTAGTAAGAAATTGACATCCCTTTGTGAGATCTCTGCCTGGGACAGTTAGCATGTCACATCTATGACAGGCTGTATGCTGTATGATGATGAGTACAGGTAAAGTGTTACGAAACAGTCAATAATGACACTGCCGAGATGAATAATTTCTCATACACTTACAGAAAAGTGTTATTTTCTAACTTTGTATCCAGAATACCACAGAAATCCTAGAGCCAGAGTACTGTCTGTGTGGTATTACAGTAGGGATAGACTACTGTCTGTGTGATATTACAGTAGGGATAGACTACTGTCTGTGTGGTATTACAGTAGGGATAGACTACTGTCTGTGTGATATTACAGTAGGGACAGACTACTGTCTGTGTGGTATTACAGTAGAGACAGACTACTGTCTGTGTGGTATTACAGTAGAGACAGACTACTGTCTGTGTGGTATTACAGTAGAGACAGACTACTGTCTGTGTGGTATTACAGTAGGGATAGACTACTGTCTGTGTGATATTACAGTAGGGACAGACTACTGTCTGTGTGGTATTACAGTAGGGACAGAGTACTGTCTGTGTGGTATTACAGTAGAGACAGACTACTGTCTGTGTGGTATTACAGTAGAGACAGACTACTGTCTGTGTGGTATTACAGTAGAGACAGACTACTGTCTGTGTGGTATTACAGTAGAGACAGACTACTGTCTGTGTGGTATTACAGTAGAGACAGACTACTGTCTGTGTGGTATTACAGTAGAGACAGACTACTGTCTGTGTGGTATTACAGTAGGGACAGACTACTGTCTGTGTGGTATTACAGTAGAGACAGACTACTGTCTGTGTAGTATTACAGTAGGGACAGACTACTGTCTGTGTGGTATTACAGTAGGGACAGACTACTGTCTGTGTGGTATTACAGTAGGGGCAGACTACTGTCTGCGTGGTATTACAGTAGGGACAGACTGCTGTCTGTGTGGTATTACGGTAGGGACAGACTACGGTCTGTGTGGTTTTACAGTAGGGACAGAGTACGGTCTATGGTGTATTACAGTAGGGACAGACTACGGTCTGTGCGGTATTACAGTAGGGACAGACTACGGTCTGTGCGGTATTACAGTAGGGACAGACTACGGTCTGTGCGGTATAACAGTAGGGACAGACTACTGTCTGTGTGGTATAACAGTAGGGACAAACTACTGTCTGTGTGGTATTACAGTAGGGACAGACTACTGTCTGTGTGGTATAACAGTAGGGACAGACTACTGTCTGTGTGGTATTACAGTAGAGACAGACTACTGTCTGTGTGGTATTACAGTAGAGACAGACTACTGTCTGTGTGGTATAACAGTAGGGACAGACTACTGTCTGTGTGGTATTACAGTAGGGACAGACTACTGTCTATGTGGTATTACAGTAGGGACAGACTACTGTCTGTGTGGTATTACAGTAGGGACAGACTACTGTCTGTGTGGTATAACAGTAGGGACAGACTACTGTCTGTGTGGTATTACAGTAGGGACAGACTACTGTCTGTGTGATATTACAGTAGGGACAGACTACTGTCTGTGTGGTATTACAGTAGGGACAGACTACTGTCTGTGTGGTATAACAGTAGGGACAGACTACTGTCTGTGTGGTATTACAGTAGGGCCAGTGTACTGTCTGTGTGATGGTGATTTAGAGTAGAGCTCTCAGCTGGGTGAGGGAATGGGTTCAACAGCACTCTGTATGGTGACCAGTCTCTTATATAACATGGGTCAGAAGCCTGTCGGACACAAACCAGCTGGAACGTAGGATGAGGAAAAAGGCCTGTGTCCCTATACTAATTCCTATACGGGAATTAGTTCATTAGGGCACACCATTGCGTTTGCAACGGAAATTGTAAATGAGCGTTTCTTGTTGGACAAGTTCAGGTAGTCTCTCCACTATTTCTGTAATTCTTTTCCGGTTGGTGCCTCTCCAGCCATATGATCTACCATGAGATGAATGGACACTCATGTAATCCACCACTAAGATGAACTCTAACGCTGACCCTCTCTGTTTGACTTCCTCAGATATCCGAGAACTTCTACTGTGATCTGAACTCAGACCAGTTTAAAGGGTTCCTGAAACCCCACACGCCACAGACGGACCACTCCACCCTCTCCCGAGCAGCCATCTTCTCCATCACATACCCCTCCCCAGACATCTACCTGGTCATCAAGGTAAGATACCCATCTCACCTACCTGCACCTATCTGCAGTACTTGCTTGTTCAGGTAATACACACGTCTGTACGGCACCTACAGTATCTACAGTTGCTGGTCAATATGGTGAACACTATAGAACTAAATATATGCCATTTTAACAGAAGCTTTTATCCAAAGTGACTTAACAGTAGTGTACTGCCTGCATACATTTTCATATGGTTGGCCCCAGCTGGAATTGAACCCACAGCCCTGACAGCCCTGACGTGTCTACCTCCTCACACATATTACCTATGGTGCCCCTATCAATCTGTGGGTAACGTAGCATACAGTAGGCAACTCTCCATAGATCCCTGTGTACAGTATTAGCTTGGACACCTCTGTGTCCTGGCTGTGTTTCAGAGTGATGTACCTCTGTGTCCTGGCTGTGTTTCAGAGTGATGTACCTCTGTGTCCTGGCTGTGTTTCAGAGTGATGTACCTCTGTGTCCTGGCTGTGGTACAGAGTGATGTACCTCTGTGTCCTGGCTGTGGTACAGAGTGTTGTACCTCTGTGTCCTGGCTGTGGTACAGAGTGATGTACCTCTGTGTCCTGGCTGTGTTTCAGAGTGATGTACCTCTGTCCTGGCTGTGTTACAGAGTGATGTACCTCTGTGTCCTGGCTGTGGTACAGAGTGTTGTACCTCTGTGTCCTGGCTGTGTTTCAGAGTGATGTACCTCTGTGTCCTGGCTGTGTTTCAGAGTGATGTACCTCTGTGTCCTGGCTGTGGTACAGAGTGATGTACCTCTGTGTCCTGGCTGTGGTACAGAGTGATGTACCTCTGTGTCCTGGCTGTGGTACAGAGTGTTGTACCTCTGTGTCCTGGCTGTGTTTCAGAGTGATGTACCTCTGTCCTGGCTGTGTTTCAGATAGAGAAGGTGCTGCAGCAGGGAGAGATCAGTGACTGTGCGGAACCATACATGGTCATGAAGGAGACGGACTCAGCAAAGGTAGAGTGCCATGATGACACACACACACACACACACACACACACACACACACACACACACACACACACACACAGACAGAGCTATAGGTTCTAATTGTGGTTCTGTGTGGTTCCCTGGGTCAGAACAAGGAGAAGCTGGAGAAGCTGCGTAATCAGTCTGAGATGTTCTGTCAGAGACTTGGTCGCTACCGCATGCCCTTTGCCTGGGCTACAGTCAACATCATGAACGTCATCAGCACCGCCACACTGGACCGAGACACCACCGACTCTGACAGCCTCAACGGTAGGTGTGGGTGTGTGTGTGTGTGCGCGTGCGCGTGCGTGCGTGATAAGCTGGTTAACTCTGGCGCCCAAGGCTTGTTTAATCTTACTTTACTTTTCTGTACCTGACTTGACTGACCTCTCCTCCCCTATCCAGGTAAATCCAGCAGTCTGGAAAAGAGAGGTCAGTTGCCCAGGAGGAACTCAGAGAGGTTCGGTACCATGGAAGACCAGTGTAACATGTCTGCCTTCAAACCTGCTACCATCACCATCAGCACCTTCTGCAAGCAGGTCTGACCACATGCACTAGAGAAAACAACACACTCTACAATATAAACATCGATCCAGCGACATAAGCATCACTAAGCTCAGAGAATCTCTTAGACAGAGAATCTCTTAGACAGAGAATCTCTTAGACAGAGAATCTCTTAGACAGAGCATGTCTTAGACAGAGAATCTATTAGACAGAGAATCTCTTAGACAGAGCATGTCTTAGACAGAGAATCTCTTAGACAGATAATCTCTTAGACAGAGAATCTCTTAGACAGAGCATGTCTTAGACAGAGAATCTCTTAGACAGAGAATCTCTTAGACAGAGAATCTCTTAGACAGAGAATCTCTTAGACAGAGAATCTCTTAGACAGAGAATCTCTTAGACAGAGCATGTCTTAGACAGAGAATCTCTTAGACAGAGAATCTCTTAGACAGAGAATCTCTTAGACAGAGAATCTCTTAGACAGAGAATCTCTTAGACAGAGAATGTCTTAGACAGAGAATGTCTTAGAGAATGCTTAACCTTGTGGATATTGCCTCGAGACAAGGCATTCTTTCATTCCACACATAATCCACAGAGCAGACACCTGATAAGACCTGGCCAGGTATCATATAGACATACCATACATTCTCCAACAAGGGTGCATTTTTCCTTCCTACTAGCGACTGTGGAGAGTTGATTTCATAACAACAGTTTGTTGCACTGCTCAATATGTCACTTTCCTATGAAGTTGATTGAAAAGACAGCAATATGTCACCTTCCTATGAAGTTGATGGAAAAGACAGCAATATGTCACATTCCTATGAAGTTGATGGAAAAGACAGCAATATGTCACCTTCCTATGAAGTTGATGGAAAAGACAGCAATATGTCACCTTCCTATGAAGTTGATGGAAAAGACAGCAATATGTCACCTTCCTATGAAGTTGATGGAAAAGACAGCAATATGTCACCTTCCTATGAAGTTGATGGAAAAGACAGCAATATGTCACCTTCCTATGAAGTTGATGGAAAAGACAGCAATATGTCACCTTCCTATGAAGTTGATGGAAAAGACAGCAATATGTCACCTTCCTATGAAGTTGATGGAAAAGACAACAATATGTCACCTTCCTATGAAGTTGATGGAAAAGAGGAAAGAAGTCTGCTGTGCAACACTACAAATTCACAATGTTTAATTCTGAGGTGTTCAGAGACATTATATCACTGTATCTTGTACACAAAGACATGTTCATTTGACTAAACTGGACCCTGCTTTGTTTAAGGAGGGGGACCGTCTGAGTGATGAGGACTTGTTTAAGTTCCTGGCAGACATCAAGAAGTTCTCATCCCTGCAGAGAAGAATTAAAACCATACCAGGTGATCCGCTATTCAACCACACAGCAAGACCTGGGTGTCTGTGTGCTGTTTCATTCCATTCAACCCAACAACTAGTGACTAGAATGTCCCATTTCTAAGAACAAGTGTCTGTTTTATCTGGGTTTAAGTGACTTCATGCATTTAAATTAGCTGAATATGCTATTTTGTATAATTCAGAATCAATTGCTTATAGTGGTGAAAACCTGTGGGACTGAACTTTCTCATATTTACCTACTTTGGAATAATTCTGAATGAACATAGTTTCAGACTGTATTTGACTTGATCTATTTTAGGTACAATAAGACTAGATGTGACTCCGGTCCATGACAACCCAGTGGCCTGTCTGTCTACTGAGCTGATCCCAGTCAAACCACTGGCTGAGAAGAACGTCCGACCTGTCAAAGAGGTGTTGGAGTTCCCCTCCAGCGAGGTCTATGTTCCACACAGCACTTACAGGTGAGCACACACACATGTGTCGATGCATACCACACACACAGACTGCACAAAAGCATTTACAGGTTAGTACACTCACTCAATTCTCCTGAAACCACTTTTTGAATATTGCATATTCTGCATATTCTCCTCAAAGCTTTAGTTTGACTGCATGGATTTACCATAGCACATCGCGTCAAGCAGTGTAAACAGGTTGGCCAGGTTCATGACTTACTAGTGTAGTAGTATCTGTCTCCATGCTAAGCACCATGTACACATGTCCCTTCATGTGAGCTTTACACATGTTAGACAGTCATGAAGGTATTTAACACAGCACATACTGTAGCTTCAGGCCTTCTATTTTCCATCAATGCCGTGAACAGGTTTGCTGGGACTTCTACAACCAGTCTGACCTGACACAACCCCCAATGCTGTCAACATTTCACTCCTTCCTCCTCACTGCTCGCTAGATGAACACTGTGTCCCAAATGGCACCCTATTACCTATAGGGCTCTGTTCAAAAGTAGTCCACTATATAGGGAACAGGGTGCCGTTTGGGACACAGGCCAAGAGTGTGTCTCCTGTCTCGGGACAGATGACTACATTGTTACATAGTTTTTAATCTCACACTAATGTTCACACCACATCTGGTTCATTGGTAAGACTAGTTTTCAGGCCCACGTGGTGTATTGTGTAATATCATGCATTTGTTAGCTTCACCAGGTGCCATCTAGTGGTGTAGTATGGATGTGTTTCATCTAACTCTGAATAGGAGTTGTGGTGCTGATAGAAGATGGTCATAACCTGACCAGGAAGAACTCTGGGCACTGACGTTTACCAGGCTATACTTAGGGCTTGGGCTGCTGATTTGTGGAGGCATGAACTAGTGGGAGTTTCCACCATATTTCTTATACCAGTCATTTTGTTTTCGAATCAGTGAAGGGAAGTGAACAAGTGCATATTTTGGGAGGAAGGAGAGGTGGAGTTTGTCCTCACCTGGTACTCTCTACAGTGACCACATCATTCCTTTCATCGTTAGGAAGTCATTTGAGTATGCAGTGCTGTAAACAGAAAAATAACCATCTCTCTCCCTCTCTTTTACCATCTCTCTCCCTCCCTTTGTCTCTCTTCTCTCTCCCTTTCCCTCCCTTTCCCTCTCTCTCCAGGAACCTGCTCTATGTATACCCCCAGCGACTCAACTTTGTCAACAGGCTGACTTCAGGAGGAAGGAATATCACTATTAAAATCCAGTTTATGAGTGGAGAAGACCCCAGCTGTGTGATGCCTGTGAGTTTCTCACACACACACACACACTCACCCATGTTGCTGTGACATTGTACAACATGGTTTCATTGAGTTTACTCTGCTTTCTTTTTCCTCGTAGGTCATTTTTGGAAAATCGAATGGTCCTGAGTTTGTGCAGGAAGTATACACCCCAGTCACGTACCATAACAAGCAAGTGGATGCTATTTTAAATACTACATGCTAAATTACAATAACACAACTACGGCATAACATGCTACATTTTATAATATAACAATCTAACCCTTTTTTTGTGTTGTCTCTGACCTCTGTCCTATGTGACTGTGCCTCAGGTCTCCAGACTTCTATGAGGAGGTGAAGATGGCTCTGCCTGCCAGGCTGACTGAGAGACACCACCTGCTGTTCACATTCTACCACATCAGCTGTCAACAGAAACAGAACCAGACTGGAGCCAGTGAGACACTCATAGGTTACTCTGTAAGTCTGACCCCTCATGCCTGGTCTCACCTGGGCCTATATTCATAAAGTGCCTCACAGTAGGAGTGCTGATCTAGGATCAGGTTTGCCCTGTCCAAGCAATCTTATTAATTGTGATCTAAAATCCTAAACTAATCCTAGAGCAGCACTCCAACTCTGAGACATAATGGCGGCATTTATTTGCTAATATTTGGGCGAAAGACCAGAATGGGGCTGCCTGTGTAATCTAATCTGATTGGTCAAAAGACCAATGATTGACAAAAGATCAGAATTAGGCTGCCTGTGTAAACCCTGCCTTTATGTTTATGGGTCCTGGTCTCATCTGAACGTGCAGATACTCTACTGAACATGGTGCTGGTTATTTATGATCAATATACTAGTAAGTGATTCTTCTCAATGATGTGGCGAGGTAGATTCGTCCCCTGTATGTATTTGTCCGTTGTCAATGTTTGCTGTGGCTGATCTTCTGTCTATCCCCCTGTGTACTATAGTGGCTGCCTATACTGAGTACTGACAGACTACAGACTGGTCAGTACTGCCTCCCTATCGCCCTGGACAGATTACCTGTCAACTACTCACTGCACTCACCTGAGGTAACATTCCTTCCCTCTCTCTCTGCAGAACATTCCCTCTCTCTCTGCAGAACATTCCCCCTCTCTCTGCAGAACATTCCCTCTCTCTCTGCAGAACATTCCCTCTCTCTCTGCAGAACATTCCCTCTCTCTCTGCAGAACATTCCCTCTCTCTCTGCAGAACATTCCCTCTCTCTCTGCAGAACATTCCCTCTCTCTCTGCAGAACATTCCCCCTCTCTCTGCAGAACATTCCCCCTCTCTCTGCAGAACATTCCCTCTCTCTCTGCAGAACATTCCCTCTCTCTCTGCAGAACATTCCCCCTCTCTCTGCAGAACATTCCCTCTCTCTCTGCAGAACATTCCCCCTCTCTCTGCAGAACATTCCCTCTCTCTCTGCAGAACATTCCCTCTCTCTCTGCAGAACATTCCCCCTCTCTCTGCAGAACATTCCCCCTCTCTCTGCAGAACATTCCCCCTCTCTCTGCAGAACATTCCCCCTCTCTCTGCAGAACATTCCCCCTCTCTCTGCAGAACATTCCCCCTCTCTCTGCAGAACATTCCCCCTCTCTCTGCAGAACATTCCCCCTCTCTCTGCAGAACATTCCCCCTCTCTCTGCAGAACATTCCCCCTCTCTCTGCAGAACATTCCCCCTCTCTCTGCAGAACATTCCCCCTCTCTCTGCAGAACATTCCCCCTCTCTCTGCAGAACATTCCCCCTCTCTCTGCAGAACATTCCCCCTCTCTCTGCAGAACATTCCCCATCTCTCTGCAGAACATTCCCCATCTCTCTGCAGAACATTCCCCCTCTCTCTGCAGAACATTCGCCCTCTCTCTGCAGAACATTCGCCCTCTCTCTGCAGAACATTCTCTCTCTCTCTCTGTAGAACATTCCCCCTCTCTCTCTGCAGAACATTCCCTCTCTCTCTGCAGAATATTCCCCCTCTCTCTCTGCAGAACATTCTCCCTCAGGTTGTTAATATGCCAATCTTTCTCTCTGCAGAACATTCCCCCTCTCTCTCTGCAGAACATTCCCCCTCTCTCTCTGCAGAACATTCCCCCTCTCTCTCTGCAGAACATTCCCCCTCTCTCTGCAGAACATTTTCCCTCAGGTTGTTAATATGCCAATCTTTCTCTCTGCAGAGGATTACCCCTCAGGTTCCTCCAGTCAAGTGGATGGAAAGTCACAAAGGAGTTTTCAACCTGGAGATACAGGCTGTGTCCTCAGTACACACACAGGTAAGTCTAACACACACACACACACACACACACACACACACACACACACACACACACACACACACACACTATGTAGTCATTTATTTCCCCCTCCCCAGGACAACCACTTGGAGCGTTTCTTCACATTGTGCCATGCCCTGGAGGGCGGAGTGACGTTCCCTCTCCGGGTTCGGGAAGAGAAGATTCCGGAGAACAAGCTGGAGCATGAGCTGAAGCTGAGCATCATCTCCCTGTCGTCCTCCAGACTAGAACCTCTGGTCCTCTACCTCCATCTGGTCTTAGATAAACTGTTCACCCTCATCATGCAGCCCATGGTCATCGCTGGACAAACAGGTACCTATAGGGACATGTCACCAGGGCTTTCAGACAGACAAGTAGTGTGACCTGATAAGTTTGAGACGTGTTTTGTTGTAACTAACTGTGTGTGTGTTTTATTTCCTAGCCAACCTGGCCCAGATAGCGTTTGAGTCAGTGGTGTCAATCGTCAACAGTCTCCACAACAGCCAAGAGTTGGCCAGGGACCAGCAGGGCAGGAACGGTCTCTTAGCAACATACCTGTACTGGGTGTTCCGTCTGCCTGACTCCAATGAGCTCCTTAACACAGGTAGGAAGGAACCACCGGACACGTTGTCATGGTGATGTGACTGTATGGACAGTCTAACTTGTGAAGAGAATGGACATAGTGGTATTTGCGCTACAGGAATGTGCTCAGCTGAACACCCGAACTGTAGATACGTTGCATGAAACAGAAGTCACTGAAATGAAGGGGAACTGTGTAATTACATCAATACAATGCTATAGTAGTGCAGATCTGTGCAACTAAGGTAACGTGTAACCAGGTAGATCATGCCAGTGACAAGGTTGCTCTCCCAAAAGTGTGGTTGGTGCGTAACACCTGTGAATAAAGATAGATAGTGTGATGGGTCCGCAAGCAAAACGATGTTGCAGAAAGTTTCAACTTAATGACCTTCTTCAGTGTGCAGGTGAAGTGTGGCGTTCAGGTCGATCATCCAGTGACATGGTTCTCCCCTGTGTGCCCAGGTCCAGGGGGTGTGGTACCTCCCACTGAGGGCCGCTACAGTACTATGGGGCGGGCCTCGGCCAGCACAGTAGGAACCATGTTACTGCAGTCCCGGCTCCGCAGCAGCAGCAACCCTGACATCCCTGCCCCACACAGTGCAGAAGACACAGAGGTGAAAAACATCCTGTCAGCTAAGGTACTGCTACAGATACAGGGTCGTGGTTGTGTGGGTAACACTGGATGTTCAAATCCCGAGTCCACTGCTCACACTTTGTCTCCTCTTAAAGGACACTGAGCATGCTAGCTGTTACCATAGACTTCCAGTCATTCCTCTAAAGCTAGTTAGTAATTGCGCTAAGTGAGCAACTTCCTTCAAACTGCACACAGACATACAAATGAAATCCACGAGTTCATCGGACTCTGGAGAAGTAGATAAAAGGCTTCAATTCCAAAATCCCAAAGTATCCCTTTAACTTGTGAATCTCTACTCGTCTTTTAAAAAAGGTGGGAAAAGGTACTGCTACACTAAAGACAGAGTCAATGAACATCCTCTGTCATGAGCCTGCCACAAACACAGAGTCAATGAACATCCTCTGTCATGAGCCTGCCACAAACAGAGTCAATGAACATCCTCTGTCATGAGCCTGCCACAAACACAGAGTCAATGAACATCCTCTGTCATGAGCCTGCCACAAACACAGTCAATGAACATCCTCTGTCATGAGCCTGCCACAAACACAGAGTCAATGAACATCCTCTGTCATGAGCCTGCCACAAACACAGAGTCAATGAACATCCTCTGTCATGAGCCTGCCACAAACACAGAGTCAATGAACATCCTCTGTCATGAGCCTGCCACAAACACATGTTGTTACTGTAGCTACATCCTCTAGCATATCCTCTGACTGTTTGTTGGTTTACAACACATCAGTACCTTCAAGGCTTTTTTTGAAATCCCCTGGGTCTATAGCTGTAGTGTAGACTCACTGGTTTTGGCCAACTAAAACCATGTCTGATTTCCAAATGGCTCCCCATGGACCATGGTCAAAGGTAGTGCACTATTTAGGAAACAGAGTGCCATTTGGGACCCACACACCACATCTGTTTGTCTCTGTGTGTCTGAAGCTACAATAGTCCAGATTGTCGAGTCAGATTCAGATTCTTCATGACCACCTTGTTGTTGCTGTCCTCTCCCTCAGGGCCAGAACAACCCAGGCAGTCGTATGTCGACCTATGTGGATGTGAGCAGCCACCCTCAGAGCTCTACGGGCGGGACCCGGCCCTCCAACAGAAAAGTAACTTTTACCAGAAAGATCCCGGGAATAAATGTCTTTATTCACCTCTGTGATGCCAACAGTCACCAGCAGAGGGCAGTGTGGCACTGAGCAGACCAGATCACCTACTGTAGCATGTAGACTTCCATAAAGTATCTTCCATATTTTCTTTATCTAGGCAAGTCAGTTAAGAACAAATTATTATTTACAATGACAGCCTAGGAACAGTGGGTTAACTGCCTTGTTCAGGGGCAGAATGACAGATTTGTACCTTGTCAGCTCAGGGATTCGATCTAGCAACCTTTCGGTTACTGGCCCAACGCTAGAACCACTAGGTTACCTGCCGCCCCATACTGGCCAAACACTGACCATAACATCCTCATTTGCATTCTGAGTAGAATGTTCTATAAATGTCGAAGTAGGATGTTACATGGCAGCCAGTAAAATGTTAAATCTGTAACAGATAATGTGGATTTCTCTGCTGTCAGAGCGAACCACACGAGTATGTGAAATAGAACCTGAACATGGCATTGAACTGTGGGTCTACACAGTCACAAAGATTTAACAGAGATTAAACGTGTGTGTGTGTGTGTGTGTGCGCATTTCAAAATCACTCTGTTTTGAAGCGCTGTTCTTGTGTTTGCCGTGTTCAAATAAGACCAGACCCTTTGAAATGCTGTATCAGATTTCACTGGCTGGGTCACAGTGCATTTGACTAACTCTGGTTTGTGTTGAACTGAGGACTGTGGCACCAGCAGTCAGTCCGTCATTCAGTCAGTAAATACGTCTGTCTGTCTGTCTGAGTCTCTCTCCCTCTCTCTAATCTCTCTTTCTCTCTAACGTATAGGTTGTCATCCGCTAGAACACTGAGATAGTCCAGGATTGATGTGGTCCTTTGAAGTAGTACACTGTGTTCTACATGTAGGTTACCAGATACTACTGAATTAGTGGTGGTAGTGACCCAAGGCTTTTTTTCTCCTTTGACAGCAGTTCCATGAAGAGTTGGCTCTACAGATTGTGGTCAGCACAGGAGTCTGCAGAGAGAACGCGTATAAATATGCCTGGTTCTTCTTTGAACTGTTGGTGAGTGTGTTCAATATACTCTGAATGTACAAACATTAGGACGCCTCCCTAATATTGAGTTGCATCCCCTTTTGCCCTCAGAACAGCCTCAATTTATTAGGGCATGGACTCTGCAAGGTATCGAATACGTTCCACAGGGATGCTGGCCCATGTTGACTCCAGTGCTTCCTACAGTAGTGTCATGTTGGCTGGTAGTGGATCTCTACTCTGAACAGCTCGTTCCATCTCATCCCACAGATGATCAATTGGATTGAGATCTGGTGACTGGGCAGGCCACTGCAGTAAACTGAATTCACTGTCATGTTTGTGGAACCATTCCTGGACAATCCTAGCCTTGTGGCATGGGGCATTATACTACTGAAAAAATGTATTTGCAGACGGATACACTGCTGTCATGAAGGGATGCACCTGATTGGCGATGATGTTCAGATATCCTGTGGCAGTCAAACGTTGCTCCACTTTTATCAGGGGCCCAATGTATGCCCTGAAAACACACCCCACACCATCACACCACCACCAGCCTGTAATGTTGACACGCGGCATGATGGATGCACGTACTCGTGGTTTTCTCCATACCCTAGTATGATCCAGCAATGTTTTTCTAATTCTCCACTGTCCAGTGTTTTAGTTTCTTAGCCCACTGCAACCGCATTTTCTTGGCTTTCTGCTGAAAGATGTGGAACGCAGCTGCCATACCCCATTCTGCCATACCCCATTCTGCCATACCCCATTCTGCCATACCCCATTCTGCCATACCCCATTCTGCCATACCTCATTCTGCCATACCCCATTCCCCATTCTGCCATATCCCATTCTGCCATATCCCATTCTGCCATATCCCATTCTGCCATATCCCATTCTGCCATATCCCATTCTGCCATTCCCATTCTGCCATACCCCATTCGTGTCAAGGTATGACAAGTTGTGAATTCAACCAATGTTGTACTGGACTGTCAGTTGACTAACTGGAGCCTGCCTGCTGCTCTGCACAATTCATGTCAACCTCTTTTGTCATCTTTCATCAATGACCTGTTTTCAACCACTGGCCTCCCGTTGTCTGGATGTCCTTTGGGTGGTGGACCATTGTTAATACACACAGAAAACTGTTGAGCGTGAAAAACCCAGTAGTGTGTTGTAGTTCTTGACACACTCAAACCGGTGCGCCTGGCACCTACTACCATACCCCGTTCAAAGGCACTTAAATATTTTGTCTTGCCCATTTACCGTCTGAATGGAGCACATACACAATCCATGTCTCAAAATATTTCTTTAACATGTCTCCTCCCCTTCATTTACACTGATTTGAAGTCGATTTAACAAGTGACTTCAATATGGGATCATAGCTTTCACCTGGATTTACCTGGTTAGTCTGTCATGGAAAGAGTAGATGTTCCTAATGTTTTCTACACTATCTATTTACTTTAATGGCAAAGAAGCTCTAGCATTTTTAGCTTAATTGTGTGTGTGTGTGTGTGTGTGTGTGTGTCCGTCCAGGTGAAGAGCATGGCCCAGCATGTGTCTCAGCTGGAGAAGCAAGACGTCCCTCGCAGGAGCCGCTTCTCAGACCGCTTCAAAGATGATGTCACAACCATCGTCTCTGTGGTTACTGCTGAGATAGGGACCATCCTGGTCAAACAGCAGAAGGTTAGTAATGATGTCATTATGAGCCTTTAGTAAACTTACAAACACTTTTTCAGAGACCCAATCTATCAAATCATCACTAAATGCAGTTTGCTTTTTATTTTTTATCCTGATGTCTCTAAGGAGACCATTGGCTGTTTTTAACTGAAATCATGTTTTTGTTTGTTTTTGGTGTTAGGAGTTGGAGCAGGCAGAGAAGGTGAACATCAGCCTGGCCTTCTTCCTGTATGACCTGCTGTCTCTCATGGACCGAGGCTTTGTCTTCATCTTGGTCAAAAACTACTGCAACCAGGTCACTACAACAATACACTACCCTAACCGCAAGACGCTACCCTAACCGCAAGACGCTACCCTAACCACAAGACGCTACCCTAATCGCAAGACGCTACCCTAACCGCAAGACGCTACCCTAACCACAAGACGCTACCCTAACCGCAAGACACTACCCTAACCGCAAGACGCTACCCTAACCGCAAGACGCTACCCTAACCACAAGACGCTACCCTAATCGCAAGACGCTACCCTAATCGCAAGACGCTACCCTAATCGCAAGACGCTACCCTAATCGCAAGACGCTACCCTAACCGACAGACACTACCCTAACCGCAAGACACTACCCTAACCGCAAGACAATACCCTAACCACAAGACACTACCCTAACCATAAGACACTACCGCAAGACGCTACCCTAACCATAAGACACTACCCTAACCACAAGACACTACCCTAACCACAAGACACTACCCTAACCACAAGACACTACCCTAACCACAAGACACTACCCTAACCACAAGACACTACCCTAACCACAAGACACTACCCTAACCACAAGACACTACCCTAACCACAAGACACTACCCTAACCACAAGACACTACCCTAACCACAAGACACTACCCTAACCACAAGACACTACCCTAACCACAAGACACTACCCTAACCACAAGACACTACCCTAACCACAAGACACTACCCTAACCATAAGACACTACCGCAAGACGCTACAAAATATGGTAGTTACATGGTAGTTACATGAAGGATGTTGTCACTGCATAATTACAAAGGAGGTGACCAATTCCAGACTCTGATATGTCTCTGACCATATCCCATGTCAATAACCTAAGCTGACCTTAACCTACCCCCCCCCCCCCTCCCCAGATGTCGACAAAGACCGTTTCCATGCCAACCCTGATTAGCATGCGATTGGAGTTCCTGCGTATCCTGTGCAGTCACGAGCACTACCTCAACCTCAGCCTTTACTTCAGTAGCCCTGCCTCTGCACCCGTCTCTCCATGCCCATCCATCTCCTCACAGGTCAGTTTGCACGTCAGTCAAAATCATATTGACCAGTCTCCAGCACTCACCTGACTTTGGGATTTCAAGTTATAGTGTAGTATGTTTAAGTAAGGTGGGTTCTCTCTCTCTGGCTTTAAATACTCTCTCTCCTTTTATATTCCAACCTCTTTCTCTCTTTCACTCTCACCGTCTCTCTCTCTCTCACCCATCTCCCTTTCTCTCCTCCGTCTCTCTCTCTCTCACCCGTCTCCCTTTCCTGTCTATCTCTCCCTCGTCTCTCTCTTTTTCTCTCTCCTCCCCCGTCTCTCTCTCTCCTCCCCCGTCTCTCTCTCTCCTCCCCCGTCTCTCTCTCTCCCCCCCGTCTCTCTCTCTCCTCCCCCGTCTCTCTCTCTCCTCCCCCGTCTCTCTCTCTCTCTCCTCCCCCATCTCTCTCTCTCTCTCCTCCCCCGTCTCTCTCTCTCTCTCCTCCCCCGTCTCGCTCTCTCTCCTCCCCCGTCTCTCTCTCTCTCTCCTCCCCCGTCTCTCTCTCTCTCTCCTCCCCGTCTCTCTCTCTCTCTCCTCCCCCGTCTCTCTCTCTCTCTCCTCCCCCGTCTCTCTCTCTCTCCTCCCCCGTCTCTCTCTCTCTCTCCTCCCCGTCTCTCTCTCTCTCTCTCCTCCCCGTCTCTCTCTCTCTCTCTCTCCTCCCCCGTCTCTCTCTCTCTCTCCTCCCCCGTCTCTCTCTCTCTCTCTCCTCCCCCGTCTCTCTCTCTCTCTCCTCCCCCGTCTCTCTCTCTCTCTCTCCTCCCCCGTCTCTCTCTCTCTCTCCTCCCCCGTCTCTCTCTCTCTCTCCTCCCCCGTCTCTCTCTCTCTCTCTCCTCCCCCGTCTCTCTCTCTCTCCTCCCCCGTCTCTCTCTCTCTCTCTCCTCCCCCGTCTCTCTCTCTCTCCTCCCCCGTCTCTCTCTCTCTCCTCCCCCGTCTCTCTCTCTCTCCTCCCCCGTCTCTCTCTCTCTCCTCCCCCGTCTCTCTCTCTCTCCTCCCCCGTCTCTCTCTCTCTCCTCCCCCGTCTCTCTCTCTCTCCTCCCCCGTCTCTCTCTCTCTCCTCCCCCGTCTCTCTCTCTCCACCCCCGTCTCTCTCTCTATCCTCCCCCGTCTCTCTCTCTGCAGAGCTCCAGTTCCTGTAGTTTCCAGGAGCAGAGGATCCTGGGGCTGTTTGAGCTGTCCCAGGAGTTTAAACAGCAGCACTACCTCGCTGGTCTACTGCTCACTGAGCTCAGCGCTGCACTGGACATGGAGTCAGAGGGGTTGGTACACACAAACACACACACACACACACACACACACACACACACACACACACACACACACACACACACACACACACACACACACACACACACACACACACACACACACAACACCTCACTGCCCACAATCTCAGGAAACTGTGACATGGAATGTGAGGGGTCTGTCAACTACACACTGACACAAACAAAAATATGTGTGTGTGCTTATAAGATTGTGTGTGTGTGTGTGTGTGTGTGTAGGGGTAAGGTCCAGAAGAAGGCCATCAACGCCACCTACAGTCTGCTGTGTGCCCATGACCTGGACCAGCGCTGTACCCGTCCTGACGTCCGGGCCAAGGTGGCCACTCTCTACCTCCCCCTGGTGGGCATCATCATTGACTCCATCAACTACCTGGACTTCACAGGTACTGCCCTTGCCACATCCCATACCCACACCTATACCCTGCCCATTGGGACTTAATGTAGAGTCTGGCTAAGGAGTTGGTTGATTGGTTTGGAACTGGGTTGATGTGAACTGTGTTTAGAGATCGTTTGGTGCAGGGCCGTGGCTGAGTGGTAACAATCATGGATTCAGAGCTATCTATCTAATAGAACTCAGAGGGTTTTCTTTAATGGAAGCTTCTCTAATGTCAAACATGTAAAGTATGGTGTTCTGCAGGGCAGCTCTCTAGGCCACCTACTCTTTTCTATTTTTACCAATGACCTGCCACTGGCATTAAACAAAGCCTGTGTGTCCATGTATGCTGATGATTCAACCATGTACGCATCGGTAAACACAGCTAATGAAGTCACTGAAACCCTTAACAAAGAGTTGCAGTCTGTTTTGGAATGGGTGGCCAGTAACAAACTGGTCCTGAACATCTCTAAATCTAAGAGCATTGTATTTGGTACAAATCATTCCTTAAGTTCTAGACCTCAGTTGAATCTGGTAATGAATGGTGAGGCTGTTGATCAAGTTGAGGAGACTAAATTACTTGGCGTTACCTTAGATTGTAAACTGTCATGGTCAAAACATATAGATGCAATAGTGGTAAAAATGGGGAGAGGTCTAGCTGTAATAAAGAGATGCTCTGCTTTTGTTTGACACCACACTCCAAAAGCAAGTCCTGCAGGCTCTAGTTTAGTCTAATCTTGATTATTGTCCAGTCGTGTGGTCCAGTGCTGCAAGGAAAGAGCTAGTTAAGCTGCAGCTGGCCCAGAACAGAGCGGCACGTTTTGCTCTTAATTGTAATCAGGGGGCTGATATGAATGACTGCATCACTTCTTCTTTTAATAAGAAACAATGTGTTGAAAATCCCAAATAGTTTGCATAGTCAATTTACACACAGCTCTGACGCACACACTTACCCCACCAGACATGGCACCAGGGGTCTTTTCACAGTCCCCAAATCCAGAACAGATTCAAGAAAGCGTACAGTATTATATAGAGCCCTTATTGCATGGAACTTCCTTCCATCTCATATTGCTCAAATAAACAGCAAACCTGGTTTAAAAATCAGATAAAGCAACACCTCGCGGAGTAACGCCTCTCCACTATTTGACCTAGATAGTTTGTGTGTATGCATTGATATGTAGGCTGGGTGTGCCTTTAATTTTTTTTTACGTAGCTCTGTCGTTGAGCTGTTCCTGTCTATTGATGTTCTGTATTATGTCATTCTGTATTATGTTTCATGTTTTGTGTGGACCCCAGGAAGAGGAGCTGCTGCTTTTGCAACAGCTAATGGGGATCCAAATAAAATACCCCCAAAATCTTTGCTCTCAACAAATGTGACTCCCCACCATAGTCTCCCCTTCAAACCTTCAAACCTTCTCCCCTTTCAACCTATCTCCTTAGTAACTTCTGTGTATTTGACACTTGTGTGTCTCCGTAGTGTCCGAGGCTCGCGGAGGGAAGAGCAAGACCGGAGGGTCAGACGAAGACCCCGACAACATCCCGCCCATTAATCAGTCTATTGCTATGGCAATCGCCGGCAATCCCTTCAACACCTTGGCGAGGAATGCCCTGGCTTCCATGGCGTCTGTGGTAAGGCTGTAGGAATGTTGCCATGGTTTTGTATCAGTAGGACTCTTCTTTCACCTCCAAGCACATACTGTATGTTTGGGTTCCTCCATCAGACCTGAATTAAGTTAGCTTTTTAAAATGATTCATTCACAATTTCAATTAGAGTAGTAAATTCCTTGCTCTGTGCGTGCGCTTGTGTGCGTGTGCGCGTATGTGTGTGTGTGTGCACGCATCCACAAGGGGGCGGTGGTGTAGTAGGTGTGCTGCTGTGAGGTAGACTGATGAGCTGTCGGAAGCACACACACACACCATCCATTATGAGATGCCAGCTCTCTTTCTCTATTGCTCTATCTCTCTCTCTCACACACACACACACACACACACACACACACACACACACACACACACACACACACACACACACACACCCTGGGAGATGCTTTATGGGCAGGAATTATCATCATAAGTGAACTGGGCTGTGCTGAGAGACACACACATCCATCAAATGTAGCCACGGCAACCACACAGCCACAGAACACCCTCCCTCTGTCTCTCCTATTATACTTTGGCTGTGCTAGATGGATGTATGCCCTATGCACAATGCGAACTGTAGTTATTTTATTTTTTTACAGTTTTGAAAAGTGTTTAACATATTGACATTGAACTCAAGTCGAGGCCTTAAGCCTGCCATTTGAGTAATAGCATCTATGGAATCAGTAGGAGTTTAATGGTTGTCTTCATCAGAGGTCCCAATTAACTTTGTGTAATAGTGTTACTCAATGGTAGACATCAATCACTGGTCTGTATGGAATATTCATCAAACTCAACCTCTGAATTACATGTAGTACCTGTGGAGAGCCTTGGCAGCGGCTAATTGGGATCCCAATAAAATACAAGAACCCGTAAACCACACTATACTACAGTATGTCTCTGTCCACTCT